>NC_053164.1:141484341-141508347 GCF_016835505.1 Polypterus senegalus
GTACTTTTGTTAAATTAATATTGTGTAAACTGTATTAGGTGTACAGTAAATGTTATACAATGGATGAGATGTTTGTGATGAATAGTTACTGCTGTGTTATGTTATTCATGTATGAATATGAAACAGTTACTTTATGAAAGTATTTGAAATATGATAAGAGTAGCATTGAAGGTTAATGCTAAAAGGTTTGTTTCATATCTTTAGAAATGTAATTTAAAAAAAAGAGAGCGTTCTATAATGAAGACACTAGTAGTGCCTCTGCCAGTGATATTTTAGTTCTGATATTCATTGTAGTTTTGGTATTTATTTTATTTTATAAAATTAATTTTTATTTTTATTTCATTCTAGTTTTCAGTGAAGTCAACACTTTTTCTTTTTATTTAGTTCTCTGTTTAAAATTTTAGTTTTTATTTTATTTAGTTCTGGCCTTTTTACATAATATTAGTACAATTTTATTTTTTTTTTCTGTTGCAAGACCACAAATGCTGGCCTACATGTATTTCAATGCAAGTTATGGTTCAGTCAACAAAATACACTCAACGTTCATAATGCCATTAAACACAGCTTGGCTATCAATGATCAGACAGATTAAGCAGCCTAAAGAGTGTAGTCGGCAAGATCAAATGTTTCAACCCAAGTAACCAGTCTGTGCAAGCACATTGCTGTTAAGCTTTAAACAAGCACACATTTCAAGAGATTTGTTCATGTTGCGATGACGTCCATTTCACAGATAGCCACACAGTGAAAATATTCACTCGATGAACGCCTGTCATGCAGGTGCACAGACGAGGTCCTCGGCCACTGGCCCCTGCAGACTTTATGTTGACAATTTCTGCTGCCAGTACTGCAGTCCTGGTGCCAGAGAGGTGCTGGACTTCCTGTTTGTCCTGCACTGAAACTCTGAGACTCTTTTCTTCTTCTTCTTGCACGCTACATTTGCTTTCATTATCATCTGTACTGCAATTAAAGTATTTCTACACTTAACTTTTTCGTTTTCTGTGCAAAATTCATCATCATCAACCACATGTTCCTACTGCTTCAACCCAACACACCAAATGTGCTCAACAAACAAACAACAGTCTTTTTTGGAAGTTGCACCACGTGACTCTAGTAAGCCCAAGTTACAAGAACACCGAATAGTAAACAGCGCAACGTTACTGAAAGCTCTGAACAGGATTGAACAAAAATGCTATTGCTGGTTTTTTTTTCATTTTTACTCAATTTTTATTTTCATTTTAGTTTGTTCAAATATTACTCATTTTTATTATTATTTAGTTTTAGTTTTTCTGTTTGAATTAATCTCGGTTCTTTTTCTTGTAAAACGAAAAACAATATTTTTACTTCTAATTCTCGTTTTCGTTGTGAAAATATCACTGACCTCTGCATATAATTTAATCCTGGGCAAATGTTCTGGGCCAGGACACAGCTTGCTTTAAATAAAGTATTTCAATCAACTTTTTCTATATTAACCTAGCAGCTAGGGGTTACTTAATGTATGTACATGTGTGTTTATGTGTATGTGATCCTGTTCATTGAGACTCTTGATGGAATGAGGGTATTGGGAACACACCTGAGAATGTAAATATAGAATAAGAAATATACTTCTCATGGATAGTTATGCTGATAAAAGGGGAAAAACACTGCAATGTGCACTTTAATCACAATGTCTGACTTGATTGATTTGTCATTTTAAACTGTGCAGCAGATGGGCAAATCAAGGGACAAATGGGTCTTTGTCCCAAATATTATGGAGAGCACAATGCAATAAATACAATAATACAAATACAAAAAAATGAACTGTACCAAATTTAATGAAAGAGAGCATATCAAAACACAATGTGGACACACCACAAATACAAAGGTTAACTTGTATAGAGCAGAAAAGAATTAAAGTACCATGTTGCCACCAGGTGTAAGAAATCTGAAAATGTTGTGACTCTGTAAGCATTAGTTTGATATGTTACGGCGCAAATCTGTCTTATAAAATCTGCTTTTTCTGCTTACATGCACGGCTGACACAGGGCCAGATTAAGCACAGGGGTTCACCACATAGAATTGCTAGGCAAGCAGTATGACATAAGACAGATTGACACAAGTGGAAAAGCGTGCAGTCAGACTAGGAGATGCTGTTTGCTATTTCTGTCTATTAAGTTAGGAAGGAATTGTATCCTTGTTTAAGCACCGCTACCTTGTTTGGAAGTGCATGTTCGCCTAACAGGGACCCTGCACATGAAGAAAGAGTATAAAGCCTTGGAATATTCCCCGGCACACCTTTGAAGCCATCAGACATTTGGGAGATGTCATCATCCGTTCCTAAAAATGTCTTCAACTGCACTAATGACATCGACAGACTCAACACCTCGGGCCCCCACTCCCGGACTTGTTTTTGTCTTTGGCTTACTTCATCTGATATGCAGTGTATGTCGACATTAAACAAAGCTAAGTTTCTTCTGCGTGAATTTTCTTACTGCCGTATCACTAGGAAGGGGTATCACCTTTTTATATTTTATTTATGTCAGTAACGGCGGGCTGCACGATAACATGCAGTGAACACACTGGACTTGAGTATTCACAGTTTTCATGCTCTTTCTCTGTACGTTTAGCATTCGTTTGCTCAGAGATTGATGCACTTGCTGCTTCTGAAGCAGCTCTTCTTTTCTCCACCCTAGTGGTCCGCTTCTTCTCTTCTTTCATCTGCATCTTTTCGTGTTAAAACTGATTAAGTCAGTGTTTGCGTTGCAATTACTTAGTATGTTTTCTTTAATTTTTCACTTAAGCTGGCACTTAAGTCTCTAGTCTGCCTCAAGAATGATTTAAGATATGAAGAGGCAGGGGAAGTGATTGCGATGGTGGAAGGGATGAGAACGGTGCCTGTACATATGTGCCGCAAAGCCGCCCTACTGGCCGCTGCCGAGAGTTGATTCTACAATACAATAAAAAGAGGAATACCCTTGGCGGACAATCATCACCCTGACAGCGGATAGTAGATGTCGCATAGTATATGTGTACCAAACTTCAGGTCAATAAGTCAAATGGTTTTGCGTGTTACAGGTGATTTAAAATCCTGGACAGACAAACGAACAGCCACGGTAGTGTATTATATATAAAGATAAATTTGTGTTTTGTAAATCGCTGCAATTAAGAAAGAACTCATTCCCAGGGAGCTAGTGGCCCCTACTGGACACAGACTCTCCATCCATTTTCTTTACCTGCTCATCTAGGGCAGGGTCACAGGCAAGCTCGAGCCTATCCCGGCAATGATGGGGAGCAAGATAACACCTGGGCAAGATGCCAGTCCATCACAGGGCATGTTGTAAATACAGTGCATCCGGAAAGTATTCACAGCGCATCACTTTTTCCACATTTTATGTTACAGCCTTATTCTAAAATGGATTATATTCATTTTTTTCCTCAGAATTCTATACACAACACCCCATAATGACAACGTGAAAAAAGTTTACTTGAAATTTATTAAAAATAAAAAAACTGAGAAATCACATGTACATAAGTATTCACAGCCTTTGCTCAATACTTTGTCGATGCACCTCTGGCAGCAATTACAGCCTCAAGACTTTTTGAATATGATGCCACAAGCTTGGCACACCTATCCTTTGCCACTTTCGCCCATTCATCTTTGCAGCACCTCTCAAGCTCCATCAGGTTGGATGGGAAGCGTCGGTGCACATCCATTTTAAGATCTCTCAGAGATTTTCAATTGGATTCAAGTCTGGGCCACTCAAGGACATTCACAGAGTTGCCCTGAAGCCACTCCTTTGATATCTTGGCTGTGTGCTTAGGGTTGTTGTCCTGCTGAAAGATGAACCGTCGCCCAAGTCTGAGGTCAAGAGCGCTCTGGAGCAGGTTTTCATCCAGGATGTCTCTGTACATTGCTGCAGTCATCTTTCCCTTTATCCTGACTAGTCTCCCAGTTCCTGCCGCTGAAAAACATTCCCACAGCATGATGCTGCCACCACCATGCTTCACTGTAAGGATGGTATTGGCCTGGTGATGAGCGGTGCCTGGTTTCCTCCAAACGTGATGCCTGGCATTCACACCAAAGAGTTCAATCTTTGTCTCATTAGACCAGAGAATTTTGTTTCTCATGGTCTGAGAGTCCTTCAGGTGCGTTTTGGCAAACTCCATGTGGGATGCCATGTGCCTTTTACTAAGGAGTGGCTTCCGTCTGGCCACTCTACCATACAGGCCTGATTGGTAGATTGCTGCAGAGATGGTTGTCCTTCTGGAAGGTTCTCCTCTCTCCACAGAGGACCTCTGGAGCTCTGACAGAGTGACCATTGGGTTCTTGGTCACCTCCTTGACTAAGGCCCTTCTCCCCCAATCGCTCAGTTTAGATGGCCGGCCAGCTCTGGGAAGAGTCCTGGTGGTTTTGAACTTCTTCCACTTACGGATGATGGAGGCCACTGTGCTCATTGGGACCTTCAAAGCAGCAGAACGTTTTCTGTAACCTTCTCCAGATTTGTGCTTTGAGACAATCCTGTCTCGGAGGTCTACAGACAATTCCTTTGACTTCATGCTTGGTTTGTGCTCTGACATGAACTGTCAATTGTGGGACCTTCTATAGACAGGTGTGTGCCTTTCCAAATCATGTCCAAACAACTGAATTTACCACAGCTGGACTCCAATTAAGCTGCAGAAACATCTCAAGGATGATCAGGGGAAACAGGACGCACCTGAGCTCAATTTGGAGCTTCATGGCAAAGGCTGTGAATACTTATGTACATGTGCTTTCTCAATTTTTTTATTTTTAATAAATTTGCAAAAATCTCAAGTAAACTTTTTTCACGTTGTCATTATGGGGTGTTGTGTGTAGAATTCTGAGGAAAAAAATGAATTTAATCCATTTTGAAATAAGGCTGTAACGTAACAAAATGTGGAAAAAGTGATGCGCTGTGAATACTTTCCGGATGGACTGTATAATGAACAAAATTGGAAATATTTAAAATCTCAAGATTTGAAAATTCAGTTAGTCAATCATTCATTTTCTAACATACTTAGCCCTGAACAGGGTCATGGGGGTCTGCCGGAGCCTATTCCAGCTAGCATAGCATACAAGGCAGAAACAAACCCTGGACATGAAGGTACTCCACTGCAGATACATAAAATATTTTTTCAGAATTGAAAATGAGTCTGCAGTTAGTCTAGAAATACTGAGGCGTGAAACCAAAAAGTAGAATGTACACAGCAGATGTGTGTAGGTGCCCTGCTCAAAAGAAAGAAATTGTGTTTTCTCTGAAAGCAGACCCTGTGTAGATAGTGAAAGCACCACATCCCCTGGCCTGTACATCATAAAATAAAAAGTCAATGAAATGATCACAATATCTCTGGTCGGTAATGCAGCTAACAACGATGGACATAAAGGAGGTCCTTCTTTGCTATTGGATATCCACACATATCCTGATATAGCAGACTGACTGAGCAAACATATTTAGCCACACACAGTAAGAGAATTTCAAAATAATTACTGCTTCTTTAATACATTACAGTTAAAAATGAGAGAACCTGTTAAAATCTGCCACAATAACCTGTTGAACTGACTCCATAATACACCACTTAGAAACATTTTTAAATTAGCAGGGAGAGACTGCTTAGTTAATTTTCATTCAAAAGCTGGTGGAACAAGTTAAAAAAATGGAAGACGACGCCCCGAGGCAGTGAACTTGTTAGTTAATTTTCATTTAAAAGCTGGTGGAACAAGTTAAATAAATGGAAGATGATGCCCTGAGACAGTGAACTTGTAAAGAGGAGAAGATGTCAACTGATAAGTAGGTAGCTGCTAAATTATTCTCTCAGGCTAGAAAATCCCAAAATGGTAGATACACCCAGAGTGCGAGACAACTTTAGTGCTGCAATTACTTTTCAAAAATTCTGCAATGTGCCCTGTGTATTCAAAATGTAGTGTAGGGAACACTTTGTCAGGCTACAAATAGGAAACTTTAATACATTAGAACAATTTGGATAAGAAGGGGCCCAATAAAGCCCGCCAGTCCTATCCACTTAATTCTTCCACAATAACACCAAGTCGAGTTTGGAAAGTCCCTAAAGTCCTGCTTCTTCCACACTACTTGGTAGCTAATTACAAGTGTCTGTGGTTCTCTAGTTAACCTCAAGTGTACCCAGAGAATGAAAGTAACTTGCGTTGGGTGCCAGGGGGATCACCTTCCAGGTTATAAGCTATACCACCTTGTGACATTAAGGGGGTCACTAGCATTAACCACTTCTTCTCTCTCCACTGCAGTTTCAAAGACGCTGGTGTATCCAGCAGGGGGTGTTGGAATTAATTCTTTTGTAATTGCGGTGTGTTACATAACCCGAATCTAAATAGATATAATACAAAAAGGCGATACCCCTCCCTTAGTGATACAGTGATACGAAATCACATAGGAGAAATAACAGCTTTCTTTAATGATGGCTTACACTGCATAACAGATGAAGGAAGCCAATGGCAAGAACCCAGTTTGGGAGTGAGGGCCCGAAGAGTAGAGTCTGCCATTTTCGCCACTGTGTTGGAAGGATTTTCCGAATCTGATGACGTTATCTCCCATCTGTCCATTAGCTTCAAAGGTGTGCCGGGCAATGTTCCAAAGCTTTATACTCTTTCTTCATGTGCAGGCCCCCACTTAGGTGAATCATGCCATTCCAAACAATAAAAAGGGGATACGGTTTTATTCTGACTTTGACAGACAAAAATAGGATACAGTGGTCATCAGTCTGACTGCCCATTTCGCAGTTGTGTCTACCTGTTTTGTCTTATAATGCTTGCCTAGCATCTAAATGATGAGCTCCTATGCTAAATGTGTCAACTGTGCCATGTGAGTAGAAAGAAAAGTAGATGTATAAAATATATTTGCACAGAGCACAGTGACATATTAAACTTATACACTTATTACACAATGGCTAGCCACGCCCACAAGCCCTGGAGAGGATTCCACCCCTTCGGCCAGAGACACCATAAAAACAAGTTGTCCCCAGAAGGAGGCATTCAGTTTAGACCAGGACTTCAGCTGAGAGACAGAACTCCCACTGAAGTGTCACAGAAGGTGAAATTCAACTAAAGGAAATGAGAAAATGCTAATACAGAGTAAAGTCCATCCATCCATTTTCTAACCCGCTGAATCCAAATACAGGGTCACGGGGGTCTGCTGGAGCCGATCCCAGCCAACACAGGGCACAAGGCAGGAACCAATCCTGGGCAGGGTGCCAACCCACCGCAGTACAGAGTAAAGTGTTGAAGGTAAATCACTGACTTTAGACCAACAACAACAATATTTATTTATATAGCACATTTTCATACAAACATTGTAGCTCAAAGTGCTTTACATGATGAAGAAAGAGAAAAAAGACAAAAAAAATAATTAAAATTAGGGAAAACTAATTAACATAGAATAAAAGTAAGGTCTGATGGCCAAGGAGGACAGAAAAAACAAAAAACTCTCTAGACGGCTAGAGAAAAAAATTAAATCTGCAGGTGTTCAAAGGCCACGAGACCACCCAGCCCCCTCTAGACATTCTACCTAACATAAGTGACCTCAATCAGTCCTCATGGTTTTCAGGGTTCTCAAGGAAGAATTTGATGATGACGGTCATGTGGACCTCTGGCCATCAATCCATCAATGTAGGGACATCACAGTGCTTTGATCAGGCAATGGTGGCGCAAAAAACCAGAATAAGAACAGAAGAGACAGTAGGGGTTATTACGGATTTCGGAGTCACCATGAATAATAATGATAATTAATTGAATATACAGAGCATCAGGATTAAACTAAGATGAAGCTATGAGAAAGCCATGTTAAAGTGATGTGTTTTTAGCAGTTTTTAAAGTGCTCCACTATATTAGCCTGGCGAATTCCTATTGGCAGGCTATAACAGATTTTAGGTGCCTATCAGCAGAAGGCCGCCTCACCACTTCTTTAAAATTTATCTCTTGGAATTCTAAGGAGACACTCATTTGAAGATCTAAGGTTACGATTTAGAGTGTAAGGTGTAAGACATTCTGAAATATAAAATGGAGCGAGATTATTTAAGGCTTTGTAAACCATGAGCAGTTTTTCTAAAGTCAATTTTATATGACACAGGAATCCAATGTAGTGATATCAAAACTGGTGTGATGTGCTCGGATTTTCTTTTCTGGGTTAAGATTCTATTAGCTGCATTCTGCACTCATTGCAATCTATTGATGTCTTTTTTGGGTGGTCCTGAGAGGAGTGCATTACAGTAATCTAGTCGACTGAAAACAAAAGCGTGAACTCATTTCTCAGCATCTAGCAATGTAATAAGCGTTCTAACTTTTGCCATATTTCTTAAGTGAAAAAATGCTGCCCTAGTAATCTGATTAATATGTGATTGAAAATTTAGGTCAGAGTCAATAGTTACCCCTAAATTCTTTACTTCCATCTTGACTTTCAATCCTAATGCATCAAGATTATTTCTAATAACCTCATTATATTCATTATTGCCAATCACTAAACTTTCTGCTTTCTCCTTATTTAGTTTAAGAAAATTACTACTCATCCATTCAGAAACACAAGTAAGACATTGCATCAGTGAATCAAGAGTGTCAGGGTCATCAGATGCTATTGATAAATACAGCTGTGTGTCATCAGCAAAGCTATGGTAGCTCACGTTATGCCCTGCGATAATCTGACCTAATGGAAGCATGTAAATCGAAAACAGATGCAGACCCAGAATAGAGCCTTTTGGAACACCATATAGAACATCATGTGTCTTTGATGACCAATTTAAGACCCTGCCAGAGAGGCCCACCCACTGACTAAGGCGTTTTCTAAGAATATTGTGATCAATGGTATCAAATGCAGCACTCAGATCTAAGAGGATGAGAACAGATAAATGGCCTTTGTCTGCATTTACCCTCAAGTCATTTACTACTTTAATGAGAGCAGTTTCTGTTCTTTGATTTGTTCTGAAACCCGACTGAAACTTATCAAGAACAGCATGTTTATTGACGTGATAATTAAGCTGCATAATGACTGCCTTCTGTAAACCACCATCCCTTCTGAATAGAGCTTGCTCCGGTAATGAATACGTTACCCCATGTTGTGCTGTGAAACTAATCACTTTAAGTAGCAATTTGAGATCATCACTGCAATGGTTCCATTGCACATCCTTCATTACATTAGCTCTTTTGGACCATTTGATGTATGAAAAACTCAATGGCAGACACGAACAAATGTTAGTGGGCTTATAAAGGCTAAGGGGATTTACATATCATAGCTGATATGAATAGAAATTTAAGTAACAAGCTGGTTACGTTTGCAGGTGATACAGAGGATAGGTGAACTGGCAGATAATCGAGAATCTGTTGAGTCATCACAAAGGGACTTGGAGAGATTGGTGACAAATTAAATTTAATGTCAGTAAATGTAAAGAATGACACATATGAAGTAAAAATGTGAGGTTTGAATACATAATGGGAGGTCGGAAAATCAAGAGTGGCCTTATGAGAAGGACTTAGTCATGGTGGGCTTGACACTATCAGCTGCCAGACTGTGTTCAGAAGCCTTTAAGAAGGCTAACAGAATGTCAGATTATATAGTGTCTTGATGTGTGAGTACAAGTCCAAGGAGGTTCTGCTCAACCTTTATAACGCACTGCTCTACCACTTTCCCTATTTGTTAAAATATTATGGCAGGGTCCAGGATTGACATGTCACAAAGCAGAGGAATAGTTGGGAAACCAACCGAGTTGTCTCAATCAATAGAATGTCCAACAAAAAATACACCTCTTGGCTTCAATAAGCAGCCTCCTTGGGCAAAATGGACAACAAAAGTAATTTGTTTGTTTTGCCAAGGAAATCAGGGTCAGTCACCGGAGCTCCTTTTCAGCAGATTGTTCTTTTTGCAAATGACACTTCCTTCCAGCGAGCTGGGCTTCTTGTACCACACTGACCTGAAGTGGGCAGGGCTAAGTGCCCTTACTGGGTGGTTTATCAAGAATGTTAGCGACGGCGACCCCTCTAACCCTGGTGGGTTATCACATACCTCAATCGAGCCTGTGAGGAGATCCTCGGACGTACACGCATGACAACATCTGAACTAAACTTTAAATACTTAAATGTACACCAATAACTTTAGTTGAATTCTTGTCACTTGATTGCAAGCTACATACCTTAATCTGTCCCTCAACACTAAGAGGTCTGTTGCAAGAATGTACACAATAGCACCTTTGTTTTTTTCGTTAAGTTTTCTTTTCAGCATATGGAAGACCAGGTCAGTTGGATTGAAATCAAATGACTGGCTTGACCATTCAAGAATTTTCCATTTTTAGATATGAGAACCCCCTGTGTTCCTCAACAGTCATTTAATTGTGGTAGAATGAAGTGCCATCCAGTGAGTTTGGAGGTCTTTACTTGAACTTGAGCAGATCAGATGTTTCTCTACACCACAGAATTCATTGGGCCAGATGAGGAGGTCTGATTTGGATCTTGGGTAGTTCCCTTTTGTTTCCACACTTTGTTCTTGCGATCACTCTGATCAGGCTCATCTTTGTCTCATCTGTCCACAAGACGATTCCCCAGAATTCTGCATGCTCTTTGAAGTAGCATCCTTTCTTGTGGCTAACTAGTGGTTTGCATCTGTATTTCTGCTCATGAAGTCCTCTACTGATAGTCGTCTCTGATACACACACACACACACACACACAGAGACAGGCGTTTGGGGCTTTTTCTTTACCATAGCGAGGATTCTTCTGTATTCAACAATGTAGGTCTTCCTCAGCCTCCCAGTCGCTTTGCGATTATGGAGCTCACCAGTGTGTTCTTTATTCTTAATGATAGTCCAGACTGTTTTTTTAGGTAATCCTATGATTTACTGGTGCTTTTTTGGTTTTTCAGCCTCATAATGGCTTCTTTGATTTTCGTTGGCACAGTTCTTGTCCTCAATGTTGAACAATGACAACTACAGACTCCAAAGGGTAGAAGCAAGCGGAGTTATTTTATGAAGCAATGAAACAAGCCTGAGGAATCACAAACACTTGTAATGGCAATTGTCCCAAATATTATAGTGCCGTGAAATTGGGGGACCATGTATAAAAAGTAATGTCATTTCTACATGGTGGCATCGAAATGTATGCAAATGCACTGTTCGAAAGAAGGCAGCCACTTCTTCATCTAATGACTACAGACCAGTGACAATCAAGTCTCACATAATGAAGACATTTTAGAGGCTGGTCCTGGACTATATGAGTCCTACTGTGGTAGATTGCCTGGACCACTGCTGTTTGCCTATTGGGCAAAAATTGAAGTGGAGGATTCAGTGATCTTTCTACTCCAAAAGTTTTATTGAAACACTTTCTGTTCAGCTTCCTCAGTAATAGTCCTTCCTCACACCATGACCTATGTTACTCTTTCCCTTTCAGCATCATCCCATTGCTCACATTCAGACTTCAAGAACATCTATGGAATGAAAAGAATGGCTTCAAATCCCAGACCAGTAACTACTGCCATATATGCCCTAGAATTCTCCTCTGGGGTCTCAGGCTCCAAGTAGAAGTGTTGAGATTGTAAGATTTTGAGCTGCATCTACTGACCCCAAGTGCTCCTGCAATTCCATGGCATGGCAAACCATAGTCATGGACAGTGTGTCCGTAAAAAGAGCAAATTGCTGATAATATTTTAGTTTTTCTGTATGACAAACCAAAATTATGTTGTACCAAATTATATTGCAGAGTAATAAAGATGTTTAGTATCAATTACATTCTATTCACAGCTTTTTGCAATCTCATAAACATAAATACAGTATAACTATTCATCAATCAGCCACAACATTACACAACTTCTGCCTAATATTGTTTAGGACCCCCTTATGCATCATGTTAATCTTTTTCTACTTGAAACTGTGGACGAAGGTTTCAGACCAGACAGCAGGTGTGGTTATAAAGCAGCTTTATTTTTCAGAGTCACGGTGAGAAGAGTTCCAGAAAAGCAGACAATCAAATATACATGACCGCGTCAGGGCTCTTCTGAAACCCGTCTGTTGGGTGGGGACCAGTTTTATACCCCTAGAATGCGTAATTTAATATCATTATAAAATGTAACAGTCAACACTTTATTATACACAATCCTTGAGCCCCTTCAATGACCCTTATGCAACTTGATTTCTTGGCCCCTTTTGTTATGGTGTTCAGATGTAAGCTAAGGGAAAATGTGATAAGGCAGACTCATGTGTGGAATGCTCAGACCTTGAGTCCATTGCACAAATATTTTTCTGTTTGCTAAAACAAAGCATGCTATTACATGGTTTTGTAAAGCTTACTTCTCAGACATGAATTAGTACAAGGGAACGAAGAGAACATTCGTCTTCCACATTCCCCCCTTTTTTAGCAAACAAAAATATTTGATCAGGGAGAGTTGAGTAGGAAAGGGTAGGAGAGGAGGATGGAGTGGAGTGGGCGGAGGAGTGTGGGGTGGCTGTGCTGATCTGAAACATTTTTTCTTTGGTAAAAAGTACGCCTTTGCCATAGAGGCAGTAAAATACTTGGATACAATGTATCTTATCAAAGGAACAATACAGCAAGCTACAAGCAGGAGAACAATTAAAGCAACCGAGATGAAAACTGATTTAAGCCATTGGCCCCAGGACCCAAAAGTGGACATAAACCATTTGTCCCAAGGATTAGAAATGCCAGAATTAGTAGCTAGTTCATGTCAAATCAGCTAAAGCACGGGTGATTGATCCATCAGGAGCTGTATTATTAGGGATATAGGTACAGCATGCATCACCAAACATAGCACAAATGCCTCCTTTCTCAGCCAAGAGCATATACAATACAATATAATACAATACAGTTTATTTTTGTATAGCCCAAAATCACACAGGAAGTGCCGCAATGGGCTTTAACAGGCCCTGCTTTTTGACAGCCCCCCAGCCTTGACTCTCTGAGAAGACAAGGAAAAACTCCCAATAAAAACCTTGTAGGGAAAAATAGAAGAAACCTCGGGAAAGGCAGTTCAAAGAGAGAGACCTTTCCAGGTAGGTTGGGCGTGCAGTGGGTGTCAAAAGTAGGGGGTCAATACAATACAATATACAGAGCAGAACAATTCCTTAAGACAGCATAATAATAAAAATTTTAGAAGTACGGTTTAACAGTAGATGATATGACATAATTAGGTTTGGATATTTTTAGAGTCCTGGAGACCTCATCCATCTAGCTGCCTCCCCATTTGGCCATGCCACGGCTGAAACGTTGCTCCGATGAAAGGACCCCTCTTTCCCATGATTCCTGTGATCCTCCATCAGGGATGATTTTACCATAGGCAGGCAAACAACTTGGCAGGTGGGCCGTGGCACCAATTGCCACATTTGGGTACCGAGAAAAAAATCTAAATCATATCTAAAGCCAATCGATTTTGACAGGTCATGAGGGATGTTTTATCAAGTTGCTCATGGATACCTTCAACAGCTTCTTAGTAAAATTTAAGAATCTTTGTTGATTGTAATAGAGATAATTAATCCAATCTACATTTTTGTTTATGGTAACCTGAGGAAAAATAGACTCAAATTCGGCAGCAACTTGATCCCTTGCCTTGAACTTATCAGGGACTCCACGAGGGATTCGAATGGAATCAAAATACACCCCAGGGCCATGTAGGGAAAACTGGGAAGGGTCCACAGAATGGGGTTGACGATGTCAGCCAAACATGGTCGACACATGGAAGGCAGTTAAAGGGAAAAGTCGGAAAGGCATAACAAATTGTATTAAAGCAGAAGTGCCAGTCCAGTCAGGTGGAAGGATGTCAAGCAATTTAGACCTATGGCACATCCACCAAATATCAGTATTCTGAGTAATCAGAAAAATTGATAATTTGGAAGCTAAAGAGGAAGAATTAATCGGAAAAGATTGGAAACAAAAAGAGGATGGGATATTACCAACATTTGAGCCACGAGAGGAAGTGAGGTTTCTAAAAAAACAGGTATAAATACCTTCATCAGGCTGGAACATCGGGGGAGTGATGGGAAGAGTAGGGGGAAAAAGAAGGGAAAGTGTAATGCAATTAGAGTCGATTGGAATAGAGGAAGAGATAAAAAAGGGCAAGTAGGCAAGGAAGGCCAGTAGGATCAGATATGTTAGAAAGAGGAAAAGGGACAGTGGCCAAATGTGGCCTAGCTGTAGCACATGCATAGCAATCAGATTGATTCACTTATCTAGCTGAATATAATACCCATTGCAGCCAACGGTTCTGATCGCCATACCCAGTTTCAATCGAAATAGTGGAAGAAAAGGTGGAAATATTCATGACCTTGACAGGGGACGGGTTTGGACCAGGGGTTGGAGAAAGAGGTGTGTGTGTGGGGAAATGGGAGGTGTTAGTAACAGGGTTCTCAACCTTAATTTGAAATCTCCCTAGAGGATCTATTCCAGATACACATGCCCCTAAAATATAGGTTCCTGAATCATGTAAAGAGGGGTTCTACAGAGTAATGATCAAAGGGTTACAATGGTACACATTCATGAGGGGCATGTCCTTTTATAATAGAAAAATGATATTTCAGACCATACTTCTGGGCCTTATAGGGTTGATAAACCCCAGTCATCAGTTCCAGTATTAGCCAAAACCCAGTCCCACATGTCACAGTTACTTCCGAATCCAGAGGTTGTAACAGTTACACACACATATTTGTCAGACCAGTTCCACTGGATTTGTCGATCAGTCCCACAGTCAATAATAGAACATAAATCCACCTGAACTGATGTGGTGATTCCGAAAGGAAAAGTCAAGGTGACCAGAGCAGTCGACAAGGGGATGGAAAGACATAGTAGGACCACAATCAAGGGTGCCATCTTTTGCAATGTGAGATGTGAATCCAAGCAGGCAGTCCCTCAACTTTAACAGTGTGTGGTGTCGACAGCAGAATTTGGAACGGTCCTCTCCACCAAGGGTGATGCCAATGTTTCCTTCGAGTATCTCTAACCAGAATCCAGGTTCCTAACGGAATCGGGTAGTCCTTTGATGGAGGACTAGTTCTCCAGGCCTGATTCACCTGCTCGTGGACTTCCTTCAGAGAAGCTCGGAGACCTGTAAGACTGGACAGAAGATCATTGTCCAAAGTATGCAGTGTAACATTACCTATGACCATGCCGACTGGCATGGGCTGTCCGGTCAGAATTTCGAATGGCGACAGCCCTAACTGCCGATGTGTTCTTCCCCTTTAATCCCATCAAGGAAGAGCATCAGGCCAAGTTAAATTTGTTTGCTCACAGATTTTAGCCAATTTAGATTGCAAGGTACCATTGCATCGTTCCACAATACCTCCACTCTGGGGGTGGTATTTGCAATGATGATTCACATTAATCTGGAGCCAGGTGGTTAATTCATTTATAACGGAATTTACAAAGTGAGTGCCATTATCAGTTTGTAATTTCTGCGGTGTGCCCCATCTAGGAATGATTTCCTTTATCAAAGCTTTTGCCACAGATTTGGCAGCTGCATTTTTGGAAGAGAAAGCTTCCACCCATCGGGAGAACACATCAACAATTACTTAACAGTATCGGTACCCCTTTGATGGTGTTAATTCAATGAAGTCCATTTGAAGGTGTTTGAATGGACCCATTAGGTTAGGTGTAATGGCGGGACTTACCTGGGTGCCCTTTCCTACATTAAACTTTTGACATAATGCACAGCACCTGCAGAACTGCTCTGCATATGTAGAGAAACCTACAGCTTCCCAGTGTTTTTCAACATCTTGAACCATGGCGTCTTTTCCAGCATGGTCTAAGCCATGGGCGATTTTTGCCATACCTGGGAAAGAAGCTTTTGGGAGGAAAGGTTTGTTAGTTTGCTTATGGGTCCAGACTCCATCAGAGAGGGAGCCTTCTTTGGACAATTTTCTCTTCTCTGTGTCCGTGGCTGCATTCTGTAAAGAAATAATTTGATTATCAGTGTCCTGGTCATTTCTCTGTTGGAATAAAGAGATTGGTGTGTTATTATACGCAGCCCGTTTAGCAAGATGATCAGCTAATTCGTTTCCTTTGCTGACAGGATCCTGTTTTACTGTGAGAGCTTGACATTTAACGATCGCTAGCTTTGATGTTTTCTTTATGGCCTCTAAGAGGGATTCTTTTAGTTTTTGATGCTGAATGGGCTTGCCAGTACTGGTCTTGAATCCCCCGAGTTTCCATAATGCCCTATGATCATGGCAGACTCTAAAAGCATATCTAGAATCAGTATAGATAGTTACAATTTTTCCCTCTGACAACTGACAAGCTCGGGTGAGAGCTATCAACTCAGCTGCCTGCGTGCTTAAACTTGAAGAAATTCGGTTTGCTTCCAGCTGGTTGTCACCTTTGACCACTGCATAGCTGGTTGAAGGCGTTCCATTTTCCAATCATAAAGAACATCCATCCACAAAAAATATCTCTCCTGGTCCTAAGAGTGTTTCCTGTAGGTCTGGTCTAGGTTTTATAACCTTAGTTATTTTATCATGACAGTTGTGGGGTTCCCCTTGATTTTCAGTTGGAAGCAGCGTAGCTAAGTTTAAGGTGGAGCACCTTTCAATGGTAACATTTGACAACGAACAGAGTACATTTTGATAGTGTATTGCCCTAGCAGTAATGAGATGTGATGTTTTAACCTGTACTAAAATGGAGTGTACGGCGTGAGACACTTTTACCACTAGGGGGCTCATGAGCACTATATCTGTACTAGCTAGCACGGCCTCTGTTGTGGCTGCTACAGCTCTGAGACAGGTTGGAAGTCCCACAACCTCTGGATCCAATTTTTTCACAAAATAGGCTAAGCCTTTGTTTTTTCTCCATGGAGTTGTATAAAAAATGCATTCATATATCCCCCCTTTTCGTCCACAAACAGAGTGAATGGACGAGATAGTCAACAGTCCCAAAGCATGCGCAAACAGTAGGGCACTTTTTTTTTTTTTAAGTCACATAGAGCCTTCCCAGCTTGATCATTCCATGCCACCTGACCAGAAAGGGGGAGATCAGGGGTGACCACTAAAGTTTGCAAAAGCTGTGCTCTTTCAGTGAAGTTTAAAATCCATTGTCGGCAGTATCCTATAATGCCTAATACAGACACAACCTGTTGCTTTGTAACAGGTCTTGGTCTAGGAAGATTTTGAATGGTGTTTATAAGGTCGCTAGAGAGAGAGAGAGCTCTCGTTCCGCAAAAAAATGTCATGAACTAAATATTTTCACAGTTGTTTGAACTAACTGCAATTTTGCTTTAGAAACTTTGTGGCCATTTTCTGCTAAATAATAACAATTGCTGAGTATCCCGTGCACAATCTGCTTCCGTAGTACTACACAACATTCCACATACTGTATCAATACACTGTCTTTTTCCGGCCAAAAGCCTTTTAAATTTTGAGCAAGAGCTTGTCCAAATACAAAAGGGGCTTCAGTATATCCCTGAGGCATAACGGTCCATGTCCAACGGCGGTTTTGGAAAGTAAAGGCAAACCAGAATTGAGAGTCGGGGTGCAAAGGAATACAAAAATAAGCGTTAGCAAAGTCAATAACAGAGAAATAACAGGCGGACGTGGGTATCGTAGAAAGAATAGTGGAAGGATTAGTAACAATAGGTGCCCTAGGAAAAACTGCAGAATTAACGTGTCGAAGATCTTGAACCAAACCACCATGAACCGTCAGCCTTTTAAACAGGTAAAATGGGGGAGTTGACTGGAGAGTGTTTAATTTGAGTGATTGCTCCACGTTTCACGAGATCGGAATGTACGGCGGAGATGCCAGCCTCTGCTGCTAGAGACAGAGGATACTGGGAGCGATGCAAGCGGAAGGAGGATTTTGGGTAAATCACCAGTGGCTGACAGTGTGCTATCCTTCCATAATCATTTTTCCCCTGGGACCACAGTGCATCGGGAAGTGAGGAAAGCCAAGAGGGAGAGTGGTTTGCAATGAAAAAGCAGAAAGGGAAGGACGGCACAATGCACGATGTACTAAAAAATCATTTTGAAGCACAAACTTTAGTTATCAAATGATCTGAGGTATCAAAGATACCCGAAGCAACATGTAGCCAGACCGTCCTATTGAGACATTGTCCCACCCATTCCCCAATTTCAACTCACTGAACGGTGCTAGAATTGGCTAAAGAATGGGGAACCAAACCTCCGAAATAGAAAATGCTTTGGGAATATGTGAAGTGCACTGACAGCAGCAGCCGTGTTTGCATGAGAAAAAAATGCACGGGATATGAAGGGTCTCTGTGCTATTACCTGAAGAAGAAAAGATTCTAACCAAGGTGTGTCCACTTCAGCAGAGAAGTACTGGGCAGTGCAGTGGAGGGTGTTGGGGACTTGTAAGTGGGAAAAAAGACATGAAGGAAAAGAGTGTAGGGCTTTAAGGAGAATGGTGTGTGAGGAGATGTTCAGGGTCCGAGCTGCAAAAGAGGGCTTAGTGTGGGGGGAGGTTTGGCACAGGAATTTAGGAATAGAACAGTGAAACCCTCGTTTGGTTAGAGAAATAGAGAGGGAGAGCTTAGTCATCAGATCCCTTCCTAACAGATTAACAGGGCAGAGCTGATATAAGAAAAACCGGTGCATCAAAGTGGAACCACTGGAATGGAGCTGAACTTGAAGAGGTTTAGACACCAGTAAAAAATGTGGTTGTCCAGAAGAACTAAGAACAGTCACTTTATCGTTCGAGGCAAACTAGAAAATCAGTTTCAGTGCCATTCACCAGCAAAGTCAATAAAGGATCTGTGTCCGCATGGCAAGTGAGCAAAGGCAACTGAAGAGAGTGGCTGGGGGTCCCTGTGAAAGGAATATCCTCAGGTTCAGGTAAGGAAGACGGGGGAGGAAGCTGATGTGGGCAATTGCTGCAGAACTGTCCCATCGTAACAGGCAAGATGTGTAGGTGCTTGATCTGAGGGGAGAGGCGGCTGAGCAGACGAAGAATTCGGATTAGGGAGTAAAAATCCACGACCTCTCCCCAGCTTCGCCCCTGTTCTCGGAAAATCCACGTCCTTCACGTCCTCGACCCCTGCCTGAGGCAGCTCCACCTGCATAATAATTCATTTGTGCCGCTATTAACTTCGTCTGAGTGTCTGACTCTTTTTGTTTAGTCTGTCGTTCAGCATGCTCCGTTTGTCTTTTTGTTTTTTTTTTGTTTTTTTAACTTCATCAAAAGTGGCACTTTCCCATCCAAATACATATTCTCTACATACAATATTCTCTAAATACGCCCTTTCACCCCCGTTCCTCAAATTATTACAGGAGCGTGCCACTCGCCCCTTTTCTAATCCTTTCCACAGGGGTGACTAGCTAACATTCACACTGTGCCGTTTTCTGTAGGGTCCCAAAGCCACTTTCCGTGAGCCCCTAGAACCCTCCTATGTATTTTCCATACAGTATGCTTTCTTATTCTTTATTTTGCATATGCTTTTTATTCCTTTTCTTTCTATATTCATATTACTTCCAGCACACCAGTCAAACTAACAGGAATCCCCCGATCTACTCACCGTGACTCCGTCCACCTGCCAGGAAATGCCCGTCCAGTCGTGCCTCGTATCGGCTAAGTGGAGGTCAGGGACTCGCCACGCAGGAAACGCCCAAGGCAGGCCAATCCTACATTTACCAAAGCTGGACCCGACCCGGCCAGAATCGGCTCCACCACGGTCCTCTGGACGATCCTGCACGAGGAGCCGTCTGCCGTCTCCTGCCCCACGTTGGGCGCCAAAACAGTGGACGAAGGTTTCAGACCAGACAGCAGGTGTGGTTATAAAGCAGCTTTATTTTTCAGGGTCACGGTGAGAAGAGTTCCAGAAAAGCAGACAATCAAATATACATGACCGCGTCAGGGCTCTTCTGAACCCCGTCTGTTGGGTTGGGTCCAGTTTTATACCCCTAGAATGCGTAATTTAATATCATTATAAAATGTAACAGTCAACACTTTATTATACACAATCCTTGAGCCCCTTACAGGACGTGCGTACTTTATTTTGAATATCACTTCTGAGTCCTGACAGAAAAGGAAGAACTCCTGCCTTGTTACGGTCGTCTGGGCTGTCTAAGCCAGAATGGTTTGTCATCAAGTCCTGAATGCGGTGTGCCTATTCATCTACCGTCTCATCTTTCTTTTGTTTGGCAGCTGAAAAGGTAGTCAGTGCCCTTTTTATATTTTGCAGTTATTGCAGTTTTCACAGGTTCCCATTGGGCAAGGAAAAGACCCTCATTATTTTGTCCACGAGGCAATGCCTCATTCCACTGCCACTGTTCTCCATTATGCTGCCCATGATTGAAAGTAGCCCAAGTAGTGCCCAACTTTCTGCGTAGCACTTGGGTCCACTCGGCTGCACCGGGTTTGTACATATTATCTAGCTGCTGCACCTGTTCGACAAACTTCAACCCACTGATTGCCTTACGATCAGGCAATTCGGACACTACGTCTTTCAGCTCTTGAATATCCCAGTTACGGTGTATCATTACAGTAGTGGGGTAAGCATTTTCTGGGGATTGTGTGGGATCGTGTCGGGGGTTAGGGACCTCAATTAAAGGGCATGAAGATGTGGGTGCTAAAGGTTTAGGGGACTTAAATGGGGTAAGGTTTTCAGGGGATTTATCTCTGAGGGTTTTGCTTTTAGCACGTTGTGAAATGGAGGGCTTTTTGTGTGAGTTAGAAGAGCCTCCCATAGTCTCTAACAAGTGGCCGTCAGTCTCATCATCAGGATCTGTAAGTGAGAAGGGGTCGCATTGATATTGTTCATCAAAGAAATCATCAGTAACTGGGGCATCGGTAACCACAGGAGCCGTTGGGGCAATGAGTGAATGTGGCAGTGGAAGGGGTTGTGGGTAAATTGTTGGGGAAGAGAGCACTGGATATAAAAGGTTTCTTTTTTTTTATCACTCCTCTTCCTCCTTCCTTCAGATTGGGGTCCCGTATTAGCCTGCACTTTCTGTAAAGCTATAAGCATCTCTTCTTTTTCCTTTCTATTCTTAAGTTCAGCAACTAAAAGCTCATTCCGTTTCTGTGCCGCTTCCAACGTACAGTCTTTAATAACCAATTCCCATATGTCATAAATATCCATCCGATAAGGACCTCCATTACAACAACCCTGTGTATTTCTGCACAGTATTTTTCTAATTTCTTGTATCTCACTCATATGTCCAGTTCCTTCCACTGGCCATCTACCTCCACTGTCCTTATTCCACTTCCTACATGCTTTTTTATTTTAAATCTAATCCTGTCTTCTTTTCAATGAGCTTTCTAGGGGACCCGCCTTTCGATCCCGACAGCGCACTAGGAGCCTGGCGATCCTCCGAAAATAATCTTTCTAACATTAGGTTTTTTAGGACTCTTGGAGGACTGTTTGACTGGCTTGCTGATTGTTTTTCCCATAGTGAGTTGCAGGATCTCAGCAGAAAGTGACTCAGCCCTCGATAAACCCCGTTCCACCCGCAGTCCACTCCTATTCCCGGATTACAGCTTTAGGTGACTTTGTGTCCGTTTATTCGCATCAGCAGAATCCTACATCAATACGCCCCGTGGAGTCCGGGATATGGAGGTTTTTACCCCGATCCCTTCATCAGACGGTTTGTATGCGTCAATCTGCCAGGGTATAGTCTCCGTCACCTTAGCAACCCGTTGAAACAAGAGAATGATCAGACAGCGGATGAAAAACTTGACCTCCCGTTTATTTAGACACACATTCTCTAAATACGCCCTTTCACCCCCGTTCCTCAAATTATTACAGGAGCGTGCCACTCGCCCCTTTTCTAATCCTTTCCACAGGGGTGACTAGACTAACATTCACACTGTGCCGTTTTCTGTAGGGTCCCAAAGCCCCTAGAACCCTTCTATGTATTTTCCATACAGTATGCTTTCTTATTCTTTATTTTGCATATGCTTTTTATTCCTTTTCCTTCTATATTCATATTACTTCCAGCACACCAGTCAAACTAACAGGAATCCCCCGATCTACTCACCGTGACTCCGTCCACCTTCCAGGAAATGCCCGTCCAGTCGTGCCTCGTATCGGCTAAGAGGAGGTCAGGGACTCCCCACGCAGGAAACGCCCAAGGCTGCCAATCCTACATTTACCGAAGCTGGACCCGACCCGGCCAGAATCGGCTCCACCACAGTCCTCTGGACGATCCTGCACGAGGAGCCGTCTGCCGTCTCCTGCCCCACGTTGGGCGCCAAAACTGTGGACGAAGGTTTCAGACCAGACAGCTGGTGTGGTTATAAAGCAGCTTTATTTTTCAGAGTCACGGTGAGATGAGTTCCAGAAAAGCAGACAATCAAATATACATGACCGCGTCAGGGCTCTTCTGTTGAGTGGGGTCCAGTTTTATACCCAATTTTTTACCCCTAGAATGCGTAATTTAATATCATTATAAAATGTAACAGTCAACACTTTATTATACACAATCCTTGTGCCCCTTCAATGTCCCTTATGCAACTTGATTTCTTGGCCCCTTTTGTTATGGCGTTCAGATGTAAGCTAAGGGAAAACGTGATAAGGCAGACACATGTGTGTAATGCTCAGACCTTGAGTCGTTTGCACAAATATTTTTCTGTTTGCTAAAACAAAACATGCTATTACATGGTTTTGTAAAGCTTACTTCTCAGACATGAATTAGTACAAGGGAACAAAGAGAACATTCGTCTTCCACATAATTCAAAGGAATTGGCAAACTACAGTACGTGCTTTAGCAACAGTCCATACCTATTAGCACTTGACGTCAAATGATGTACAAAACAATACGTCAGTCACTCTTCATAATGCTTTTCATTCTCTCCTCTATGAAATGAAAAACTTGAAGTAAATCCAGAATAACAGGATATAATGGAATTTTAATTTCAGCTTTAATTATACTGCTGAATTTCGAGCCAGTAAGTCAGTGAAATTATTCTATTTTGTACTTTCTTTGTTATTAGTGGCTGGAGTGGTCGGATTTTGCTGCTTGTGCAGTGTAGTGTTCTTCGGGCGGCTTCTGGCGGCAAGACGTTTTACTGCCCGCCTACCACACACGGCTGCCCCATTCATTCTCGCTGAGGAACTGGTGATGCTGCAAGTGGTGACCCGGTTGTGGTTGAATGGAGGCCATTGAGGGTTAACGGGGCGGTGGGGGGTAGCCTTGTAGTGTGCCTTTGATGACTGCCTGTTGAATGTTGGCGGTGGTGGGTGATTCACTACCTGCCTTTGGCCGCACCATGTTCATTCTCTGTGGACAGATGCTGCAAGCAGCAAACTGTAGTGGAGGTGACTGTGAGGTGGGGTGGTAATGACCCGCTCCTCGCCGCCCCCATTCATTCTCAATAGCTACTGTTATGTACATAGCAGGAAGTTGTCTCTTGTCAGTACATCAGACGTGTTGACGACTGGTGCCTTCCTGCTGTGATAGCGTGTGCAGTGCTGTGCAGAAGAGCTCATCTTAACCTTTTGTCTTCACCCTTCAAGAATGTCTCTGAAACACAAATCTGATGCAAGTTTTGATGAGACAGCAGAGAAGAGAAAAACCATCACCATTGAAAATAAAGTAGAAATAATAAAAAGGTCAGAGAGATGTGAAACTCCATCATTCATTGGCAGAGTACTTGGTTACAGTTGGTCAACAATAGCATTTATTAAAATAATGTACCTGTTCTGACTTACATAAAAAATTCAACTTAAGTACAAACCTACAGTCCCTATCTTGTAACCCAGGGACTGCCTGTAATGTGTTCATTTTATATGACTGTCATCTAATGTCTTCTAACCTATCAAGTGTTACTCTTATTTTGAAGTTTGCTGTTTGATTTTTTTGGTGTAAAACAGTGGTGGCTGATGGAAAAAACATTGCATGGGGGCATAGGTTTTGGGGGGACAAAGTGAAGCACCATTTCAAACTACAATGTTGCCTACACACTACACATTATCATAACTTGAACATAAACATTACCCTCCTTTTCTTCAGGCCTGAACGTTTCTCAATTACTTTCTGATTAAATGGAGTCATTTCAGTCCCCAGTCTCTTTTTCTTTGACAGCATGCTGTTCCTCCTTCTAATGCCAATCCTGTCACCT
>NC_053164.1:141508847-141533568 GCF_016835505.1 Polypterus senegalus
GAGGTCTGTACAGGAAAGGCTTTAAAACATTTTGCAGTGGCTGAGACAGCGTGTCCTTAAAGCTGTATACCGATAATTCTCTTTCCGATCAGCTGCTGCTGTGATTCACACTCAGATACAGTGATATAAATACTCCGAGTCGTGCAGTGAGAGCAATATGGAAAAAGATGATCCGCTGTGGCAACTCCTAACGGGAGGAGCTGAATGAAGAAGAAGAAGAAGTGAGAGTAACAACGCTAAAGCAGTTATGGTATTTGGAATACTATGGCTGTTCCCTGGACCATTATATTGTTACGAGTTAATTACAATCAGATGCATTACACTAATAAACAATATGCGGTTAGTTTCTGTGTATTTATAAAGCCGCGTCATGAAAATAATGAGAAATCACACAAGAACAGTACCATTGCTTTGACGCTGGGTGCCGCCAGTTTGCAAAACCGAGCGGAGAACTTGCGTACGACAAGGCATGAGGTACCGTGGAAAAGTGCGTGGCTTTACGCCAAGTGTAGGTTTTATACATCGCGATTTGAACGTGGAAAAGTTCTTACGCAACATTTCTGTGCGTACGCACCGTTTATACATGAGGCCCCTGGTCACATCCTTGATCTCATTCTTACACGTGATGTTTCAGTTAATAATATTGTTTTATGCGATGTTTCTTTTACTGATCACTTTTACAGTCATATGAAAAAGTTTGGAAACCCTCTCAGCCTGCATAATAATTGCCTCTATTTTGAACAAGATATCAGTGGTATGTCTTTCATTTCCTAGGAACATCTGAATACTGGGGTGTTTTCGGAACAAACATTTCTAGTGAAGCAGTTTATAGTTTTATGAAATTAAATCAAATGTGTAAAACTGGCTGTGTAAAAATTTGGGTCCCCTTGTAATTTGCTGATTTGGATACATGTCACTGCTCAATTGCTGATTGCTTACAACATCAAATTATTTGGATTAGTTCGTTAAGCCTTGAACTTCATAGATAGGTGTGTCCAATCATTAGAAAAGGTATTTAAAGTGGTCAATTACAGGCTGTGCTTCCCTTTGACTCTCCTCTGAAGAGTGACAGCATAGGATCCTCAAGGCAACTCTCAAAATATCTGAAAAGAAAGATTGTTCAGTCTCATGGTTTAGGGAATGCTAAGAAAAGCCATTTCAGAGGTTTAAAATGTCAGTTTCAAATGTAAGGAATGTAATCAGGACATGGAAGGCCAGTTGCTGTTAAATCCAGCAGGTCTGGCAGGCCAAGAAAAATACAGGAGTGGCATATGCAAGATTGTGAGAATGGTTACAGACAACCCACAGATCACCTCCAAAGACCTGCAAGAATATCTTGCCGAAGTCGGTGTATCTGTACATCGTTCTACAATTCAGCGCAATTTGCACAAAGAACATCTGTATGGTATGGTGATAAGAAAGAAGCCCTTTCTGCACTCACACCACAAACAGAGTCACTTGTTGGATGCAAATGCTCATTTACACAAGTCAGACTCATTTTGTAACAAAGTGCTTTGGACTGATGAGACAGAAATTGAGTTATTTGGTCATAACAAAAAGCACTTTGCATGGTGGAAGAAAAACACCTCATTCCAAGAAAAACGCCTGCTACCTTCTGTCAAATTTGGTGGAGGTTCCATCATGCTGTGGGACTGTGTGGCCAGTTCAGGGACTGGGGCCCTTGTTAAAGTCGAGGGTCAGATGAATTCAACCCATTATCAACAAATTCTTCAGGATAATGTTCAAGCATCAGTCACAAAGTTGAAGTCACGCAGGGGTTGGATATTCCAACAAGACAATGATCCAAAACACAGATCGAAAACTACAACGGCATTCACGCAGAGGGAGAAGTACAATGTTCTGGAATGACCATCACAGTCCCCTGACTTGAATATCATCGAAAAACTATGGGATGATTTGAAGCAGGCTGTCCATGCTTGCAGCCATCAAATTGAACTGAACTGGAGAGATTTTGTATGGAAGAATGGTCAAAAATACCTCCTTCCAGAATGTAGACACTCTTCAAAGGCTATAGGAGGACAGCATCTTGAGGCTGTTATATTGGCAAAAGGAGGCTCAACTAAATATTGATGTCATATCTCTGCTTGGGTGCCCAAATTTCTGCACCTGTCTAGTTTTGTTATGATGCATATTGCATACTTTCTGTTAATCCAATAAACGTAATGTCACTGCTGAAATACTACTGTTTCAAAAAGGCATGTCATATATTAAAAGGAAGTTACTACTTTGAAAGCTCAGCAAATGATAAAAACAAATCCAAAGAATTAAGATGTGATCCCAATCGTTTTCATATGACTGTAAGTCCTTGATCTTTTGACAAGTAGGTGACCGGAGGCTATCCTTTAATTTTTAGATTTTTAGATTTTTCTGGGGATGCAGCTCCACATTTGTTTCCAGTGAATTAGTATTGTTTTAGGTTTATTTAATTTAATGTGATTGGATGATTGTCAACACAATATTTCCTGTTTACATTTTCACACCCACCATTAAATACAGATGAGCAAGCGCAACTTTAAGGACATGGCAACTTCAAGTGGATGTTCAGAAATCAAAGAAAATTTTATTATTTTTTTAATGAAACACACCTTCACGAATCGTTCAATTGAAAGATAAAGGAGCTCGGACTGAATCAACCTGATTTAAGAATTCAGCAGCAGGCAAGTGATCGAGGCTGAGGTTACACACAGAGTTTTTGACGCTCCTGCGGTGACAAACAGAGTTGCTTCATTGGGTGTGATGTAAGTAATACATTTTTTTGCTTTCTCTGTGTGTTGTTTGAAAGTGTCAGGAATGGTGTGCTCTTTCGAATGTTGATTCCTACCAGTGCTTTTGAAACTGGCACAGAGTGCCAAAGGCTATGAATCTGGATATGTGAATTAAAAAAAACAATCAAGGGATGAGTGAGTGAATGAATGAGAACAAAATGTGTAAATGGTACTTTATGATATTATTCAAAAATGAAGATTAACTGTCAGCTGATGTTGGATATTGCCT
The DNA here is from genome assembly GCF_016835505.1 of Polypterus senegalus. Taxonomy (NCBI): domain Eukaryota; kingdom Metazoa; phylum Chordata; class Cladistia; order Polypteriformes; family Polypteridae; genus Polypterus; species Polypterus senegalus. Next base: position 141,511,863 of record NC_053164.1, read on the forward strand.
CTTCTGTTTTGAATGAGAGAAAATGATTTGGTTGACTTACTGCATTTTTTTCTCATGCTTTAAATGCTTCATGTTCTTCAGTACATAATGTGCTACACGCAAGTTGCAGTTTACATTAGAAATGTTCCAAGCATGACTAAATCAGTTTATAAGTCTTAAATCTAAATCTAACTTATTTAATAACAATATAAATGACAACTGTGAATGAATCAGAATGTGATTCATGCTTTAATAGGCTGGTCATGTGTAAGTAAAGTTCTGGCATACTTACAAATAATTGTTTTTAATCTGCTCCACAGGCAATTTAAAGATGTGAATTCCAGTTGTTCACAATGACATCTGACATCTACAGTGATGCTTGAAAGTTTGTGAACCCTTTAGAATTTTCTATAGTTCTGCATAAATATGACCTAAAACATCATCAGATTTTCACTCACGTCCTAAAAGTAGATAAAGAGAAACCAGTTAAACAAATGAAACAAAAATATTATACTTGGTCATTTATTTAGGAAAATTATCGAATATTACATATTTGTGAGTGGCAAAAGTATGTGAACCTTTGCTTTCAGTATCTGGTTTGACCATCCTTTGCAGCAATAACTCCAACTAAACGTTTCCGGTAACTTTTGATCATTCCTGCACACCGGATTGGAGGAATTTTAGCACATTCCTCCGTACAGAACAGCTTCAAGTCTGGGATGTTGGTGGGTTTCCTCACATTAACTGCTCACTTCAGGTTCTTCCAAAACATTTTGATTGGATTAATGACAGGACTTTGACTTTGGCCATTCCAAAACATTCACTTTATTCTTCTTTAACCATTCTTTGGTAGAACGACTTGTGTGCTTAGGGTTGTTGTCTTGCTGCATGACCCACCTTCTCTTGAGATTCAGGTCATGGACAGATGTTCTGACATTTACCTTTAGAATTCTCTGATATAATTCATAATTTATTGTTCCATCAATGAAAGCAAGCTGTCTTGGCCCAGATGCAGCAAAACAGGCCCAAACCATGATACTACCACCACCATGTTTAACAGATGGAATAAGGTTCTTATGCTGGAATGAAGTGTTTTCCTTTCTCCAAACATAACGCTTTTCATTTAAACCAAAAAATTCTATTTTGCTCTCATCTGTCCACAAAACATTTTTCCAATAGCCTTCTGGTTTGTCCACGGGATCATTAGCAAACTGCAGATGAGCAGCAATGTTTTTGGAGAGAAGTGGATTTCTCCTTGCAACCCTGCCATGCACACCATTGTTGTTCAGTATTCTCCTGATGGTGGAGTCATGAACATGAACATTAGCCAGTGTGAGAGAGGCCTTCAGTTGCTTAGAAGTTAAGAAGTTAGAAGTCCTTTGTGACCTCATCGACTATTACACGCCTTGCTCTTGGAGTCATCTTTGTTGGTCGACCACTCCTGGGGAGGGTAACAATGGTCTTGAATTTCCTCTATTTGTACACAATCTGTCTGACTGTGGATTGGTGGAGTCCAAACTCTTTAGAGATGGTTTTGTAAACATTTTCACCCTGATGAGCAACAACAACTCTTTTTCTGAGGTCCTCAGAAATCTCCTTTGTTTGTGCCGTGATGCACTTCCACAAACATGTGTAAAGAGCAGACTTTGATAGATCCTGTTTTTTAAATAACACAGGGTGCCCACTCACACCTGATTGTCATCCCATTGATTGAAAACACCTGACTTGAATTTCACCTTCAAACTAACTGCTAATCCTAGAGGTTTACATACTTTTGCCACTCACAAATATGTAATATTCAATCATTTTCCTTAATAAATAAATGACCAAATATAATATTTTTGTCTCATTTGTTTAACTGGTTTCTCTTTATCTACTTTTAGGACTTCAGTGAAAATCTGATGATGTTTTGGGTCATATTTATGCAGAAATATAGAAAATTCTAAAGGGCTCACAAACTTTCAAGCACCACTGTACATTTATAAGGCAATTTAGTGTAATTTGTTGTAAATGTAGTATAAATCGGCTAGCACCTTATATAGGTGTTGTTCCATCCTTGTGCCCATTGTAAAAGAATGCACACAGCTAAGTGAAAGATTTTGGGATTGTTTTGTTTTAGTAGAGTATAATATTGCTCTACTTTTCCCTTTTGTATTATTAATATGTAGCCTTTGTCAGAATGCCTGAAATCTCACAGACTTCCCTTCTAGATCTATAACCTCAGGCAATTAGGTCTGGTAAAAGACAAGCAGGAGTTAAGTTAAAATTTAAGTAATGTATTTTTGATAATATTCATGAATAATAACAATATGCAAAGTACATTTGAGTGTTGGCAACCATACAACCTGATAAATGGAGATGTATATTTTTAGGCGGCAAACAGACTTGTTAGTTAATTAAAAATGTCTCTAGTTAAGGCATCATTGGTGGTCAGCTTTCTTTAGAACAGGCCACATGCCTGTCTCGATATGGCTGCCGAGCTGTACTCTTCATTTCAGTTCTTGCATCAGATTGGTAAGAGACAGAGAGGGTGAGATAAAGCAAGCAAATTTATGGGTTTTCTGTCCAACCCCTACAGCCAATAGGGCATCATAGTACTTAAAGGCTTTTGATACATGCCAATTCCAAACAGCCATGCTTCAGACCAATGGAACAAAGAACATCTTAACACCTGCCATTCCCCCAAAACCATATGTTAAGGTAAAGCTTGTCAGTTAGGCAGCCTGGCTTTGCGTGGGGTTTGAGAGACTTCAGAGAAACATTTACCAAACTTGTTTCAGGCACTTCCCCCAACTCTATCGTAAAATTCACTTTCCTGACATAGTTTTGCCTAAGTTACAAATAATCCATTGTGGAGCCCGGCCGGGACGCCCAGGAGGACGAGAGGAGGGCTTGTGCCTCCTCCAGACCGTGAGGGGGCGTCCGTCGTGGTTCTGTTGGGGACCACGGGCGGAGGGCTTGGAAGCCCAGCCCTGTAGGGGCCCGTGGCCACCGCCAGGCGGTGCCCTGATGCCGGTTTATCCCGTGTGGTCGCCGGCCGGGGCTGGAGCCTGGCTGGGACACCCAGGTGGACGAGAGGAGGGCTTGTGCCTCCTCCAGACCGTGAGGGGGCGTCCGTCCTGGTTCTGTTGGGAGCCACGGGTCGAGGGCATGGAAGCCCTACCCTGTAGGGGCCCGTGGTCACCGCCAGGCGGCGCCCCGATGCCGGTTTATCCCGTACGGTCCTCGGCTGGGGCTGGAGCCCGGCCGGGACGCCTTGGAGGACCGGAAGAGGGCGTGTGCCTCCTCCAGACCGAGTGGGGCGTCCGTCCTGGTTATGCAGGGGGCCTCGGGTACAGGGCTTGGAAGCCCAGCCCTGTAGGGACCCGTGGCCACCGCCAGGCGGCGCCCCAGTGCCTAATTATCCCGGGAGCCCGGCACTTCCGCCACACCAGGAAGTGCCGGGGGGAAGACTTTATGTGGCGCCCGGAGAGCTGCCAGGAGGACAGCCGACACTTCTGCCACGCTGGGGCGTGGCCAAGGAGCGGATACTGGGAACACCTGGGGCTCATCCGGGAGCATTATATAAGGGGCCGCCTCCCTCCAGTCATTGGTGGATGTCGGGAGGAAGCGGACAGAGCTTGAGGAAGGACTGGAGGCGGCCAGGAGTAAAGAGGCACAGGACTGTGTGGCCTGGACTTGGGGAAATCGGTGCAAGAAGGCACTGGGGGTGCACGTGAGAAAACTGTAAATATTGTACATAGTGTATATAAATAAATGGTGTGTGGTGAAAAAATGATGTCCGTCTGTCTGTGCCGGGGCCAGCATTCACACCATCCATCCATCCATTTTCCAACCTGCTGAATCCGAATACAGGGTCGTGGGGTTCTGCTGGAGCCAATCCCAGCCAACAAGTTACAAATAATGACATGAAAAATATTTATCAACATATATGCAAAATATCACATCACAACAGGGATCCACCCCATATACTTGAAAAAAGGTTGGTTAGGCAGGTCTTTACAGATGAGAGCTGCCATATACAACTGGTATGGGATGGTGGAATTCTGTGAACCGGGAAATGATATCAGATGGAGTTGGGATTATTAGGATTGGAAGAGGAAGGGATGTTGACTGACTTCTGAGGACTGGAAGTGGCTTTAGGATGAGGGTTCATCGGTTGGTCTACAGGGAAAGAGGAGAAATAATAAGAGGGCAGCGCCAACTCCTGGTCTGGCAGGAACATACAACTGTTCGAGCCCATAAATTGTCTTCCAAGCACACATGTGTGACACCTATTATTACTGGGATAGGCACCAGCTACCCTACAATGCCACACTTGATAAGCCAATTAGAAAAATGGATGGAATGGACGGATGGGTGTACTTTCTGAATGCTTTCTAAAGTGCTGGTGCCCCATCCAAGGTTAATTTTTGCTTTGTGCCTGATTGCCCCCATTTCTGCTCCCCTGTGATTTGAAGTGTATTAAGTGGGTTTGGTTTTAGAATGTTATGTTACATGGTAGTAATCTCAAGAATAAAAGATATGAGTATTTTCCTAAAAATGCAAGTGCTGATAGTTTACTCTTAAGTTATTTGTTCTTTCTGTTATTTGTTTGCCAGTAACAATGCAAATATGATCATTTGCCTCTAATTCCATCATGGTGGTAATTGCAATAAAAAAACTAAGTGTAAGTGAATTTTTGCAAAAAGTTGTAATGAGGTTTAAATGTTAAAACACAGATATATACTGTATCTATTGTCAGGGATGCCAGGGGCCATGACCCGGCCGGGACGCCAGGAGGGACCGGAAGAGGGTCAGAGCCCTGCCTGGATCACGTGGGGTTTGCCTTCCGGGTTGCTTTGGGGGCCACGGGTCAAGGGCATGGAAGCCCTTCCCTGTAGGGGCCCGTGGCCACCGCCAGGAGGCACCCCGATGTCTTGGAGACATGTTGCCCCAGCACTTCCGCCACACCAGGAAGTGCTGGGGGGAACACCTTTGGTGTTACCCGGAGGGCTGTCAGGAGGACAGCCGGCACTTCCGCCACGCTGGGGCGTGGCCAACGGAGGAATGCCGGGAACACCTGCTGCTCATCCTAGCACTCTATAAAAGGGGCCGTCCTTCATACATTCGAGGCTGGAGTCAGGTGGAAGTAGGACAAGGCAGGAGCAGAGAGGATGAAGGCGGCCCGAAGCAAGACATCGTGAGGCCAGGACTTTGGGAAGAGGTTTGTGCACTTGTGTGGGTCTGTGTGACCAAAGGACTGGGGTCTTTGTGACCAAACAATTGTATATAGTGTAAATAAACGTGTGGTGGTTTGTGCAAAACAAGATGTCTACCTGTCTGTGCCCGGGTGCCGTTGACACTATTATATCATGAAAATAAGTTTTGGTTGCTAAATACTAAATTATATTTATAGCACTAAATATTTTTTCTTATATTTGATGTCTATTTTCTTTTCGGGACAAACACAGCCACATTTATGGCATTTGCTCAATTAATTAAAACATTACTTATAGATTTATTTATGCCCACTCATTTTATTTATTTGTCTCATTTTATTTATTTGTTTTATTTTAAACTGTAAATATGCAATAGCTTATGTTATTTTTTTCTTTGGTGAAATTTTATTTTAGGCACTCGGGCCACTGTTACTATGAAAGATGTTTGATTAAGTCTGAACCTTGTTAATTAGTTTAACATTCAGTTTTTTAATGTTATTAAAACAATATGTTTGTTTTCCTTGTTACTGTTTTATGCTCTTTATATTGTCTCAGATCTCATTTTGTAACTTTTCAATCCCTGTTGTCTTTCTGTTTTTGGATCGGTCTTACCTGGGCTTCTCGAGACCTAAAATGTCTTTCTGAAAAATGCAAGTGGCATGAAAGTAGCTGCAGTTATGTCTGACAATATCATGAGGCTACTTTTTTTGGCAGGCTTAGTATTGCTGAACAGAGAGATAAAGGTGACAGGATTGGCATTAGAAGGATCAACGACATGCTGTCAATGGAAAAGAGACTGGGGACTGAAATGACTCCATTTAATCAGAAAAGTAATTGAGAAACGTTCAGGCCTGAAGAAAAGGAGGGTAACGTTTATGTTCAAGTTATGATACTGTGTAGTGTGTAGGCAACATTGTAGTTTGAATTGCTGCTTCACTTTGTTCCCCTAAAACCTATGCCCCCATGCAATGTTTTTTCCATCAGCCACCACTGTTTTACACTAAAAAAAACAAACAGCAAACTTCAAAATAAGAGTAACACTTGATAGGTTAGAAGACATTAGATGACAGTCAGATAAAATGAACACATTACAGGCAGTCCCCAGGTTACGAACGAGACAGGGACTGTAGGTTTGTACTTAAGTTTAGTTTGTATTTAAGTCGGAAAAGGTACATTATTTTAATAAATAAAGGAGGAGGTCAAACAAAGAATTTCCATGATAGGTTTTGTCCTTGAGAATGTTTTTGGGTCCATGTGCACAAAATACAATGAAATTATAATTTGCAAACACCCTTCAGATTGTAAAATTTTTGCAGGACATTTTTTGACCATTTGAGATGGATACAATTACATAAGTTTACAGGAAAACTATTTTAGTACTAGAGTGTTGTACCGTGTTAGCCATTATGAATGTATGAATCAAGCAAGATGATACCTTTTATTGGCTAACTAAAAAGATGACAATATGCAAGTTTTTGAGACAACTCAAGCCCCTTCTTCAGGCAAGACGTAATTAACAATAGGAAATTTTGGAAATACATTAGGCCAGGTTTAATAAGTTAATTTCATTCTTTAATTTAATTGTGTTTTGTAATAGACTTCTTGAAATCACATGAAGAAGAGTCGCCACTATACAGCTTAGTCAAAAACTGCTTCGTTTTGGACAATTCCAAGATAATGGTGAGAACAAACCAACATTTTGCAGTTTATGCATGGATTATAAACATTAAGTTATATAACAAAGAAAGAATTGCTTACTGTAAGAAAAAAGTACTAATGCCTTTGCTGCATCATCTCTTAATCTCCTATTGCTAAAACTAATTCAGGTCAGCTCTTTTCATGTTTCTTCATAACTTCATTCCCTGTAGCCCTGAATCAGCCTAGTTGCTCTTCTCTGTACCCTGCTATGTCCTTTTTGTAACCTGGAGACCAAAACTGCACCAAGGATTTAAAAAAAAAAAGTTCCTCGCACCATCAACTTCTGCTTCCTGTGTCTGAGCCACTGACTTACACACCACATCCTGAACTTCCATTTCTTTTAGCTGATGTCCAATGTCTCATGTAGCACGTTGTTAAATGCTTTTTTAGAGTCAAGATAATATAATATGATCCGTATATGATAATATACAATAAAAGGATCATATCCTTTTGTTGCTTCCTCATAGAATTCCAGCATGTTAGTAAATCATGACCTCCTTCTTTTGAACCCATGCAGACTGTTCAGAAAAAAACTCCTGTACTTGCCATGTGCTGCTCAATCATTTCCTTAAAAATTCCTTCCATTAATTTTCCTGCAAAACTTACTGGCCTATAGTTGCTAGGATCTGCCCGGTCACCGTTTCTATATAACTGGATAACATTTGTCATTTTCCAGTCCTTCAGAATCTCCCCAGTGTGCAGTAATTTCTTAAAATTATGTGTCAAGGGTTTATATCTGAATTCATTAACCTCCTTAAGAACCCGAGGGCAAATATTATCTTTTCCTGGTGATTTGTTTGATTTTTGCCTTCTCCCTCTACAGTACATATTCCAAATCTCTCAGTACTTTCTTAGCAGTCCCTCTTACTACTCAGCGGTTATCCCCTTTCTCAGAAAAATGTGAGTTTAGATCATCTGCTATTTTGCTGTTTGTATTTGCTTTTCCTGATGAACTTCACCTCCTCCTTGAATGTTCTTTTACTGTGAAAAAGCTGAAAGAATCTCTTAGTGTCATTACTCATCTTATCTACGATACTCCCCTCCAACTATCTTTTAACCTCTCTAATATCCTTCTTAATGGCTGCCCTCGTGCTCTCATATGCCCTATGATTCACAGTGGAGTTATTAGTCTTATACGCCTTATTTGTCTGATTTTTCCTTTGCAGCTTCTTTTGTAACTCTAAACCAACTGCAGAGTTTTTTTTAAATTTCCTATTAATTCCAAATTTCGGTACGTACATGTACTGCATTTCAAGTAAAACGTTTTTAAACCTGTTCCATTGCTCCTGAACTGTCTTCACCCTGGTGTGGCGGAAGTGCTGAGGTCCAGGTTCCCGAAGGCGGTGACCACGGGTCCCTACAGGGTTGGGCTTCCAAGCCCTCTACCTGTGGACCTCAAAGCAACCAGGGTGGTGGCCCCCACATGATCCAGGGCGGTCGTAGACCCTCTTCCGATCCCTCAAGGCGTCCCGGCTGGGTTGTTGCCCCTGGCATCCCTGACGGGAGATATAATCCCCCCAGTGTGTCCAGGGACTGCTACAGAGTCTCTGCTCAGTTAGATGTCACCCGAAACAACTGCAGGGGGAGCCACATCCTTTTGACAGGCCCCAACCACTTCAATTGGTTTTCTTTGATCCAGAGAATTAGCGACTCTAATGTGAGGCTGTTATCAATCGAAGAGCTTCTCATCATGACACAAAGTGTATGCCCAGCAACCCTGCAAAGTAACCTCATTTCTGCCACTTGTACTCACGATCTCATTGTTTTCATCATCACCCACAGCTCATGACCATAGGCGAGGGCAGGGATGTGGATCATCCAGTAAACTGAGAGCTTTGCCTTCAAACTCGATTCCTGCTTCACCACCATGGACTGGTACAGCACTTACAGAACAGCTGCTTATGCTCCATGTTTCAATAACTTAACTATGTCATTTGTAACATATAGTGACTAGTCCTATTATTGCATGGCTTGTGTACTTCTTACTCACTTAAACCCCAGTAAGTGTCTTTTTCTCGTTGTTTCTTCAGTTCTTCTTCATGTATTTGTCTTTAGTCATTGCTTGTGGTCTTTTCCTCTTTCTTTGTTCTGCTGTGTTGGCAGGTCTGCAAAAGGGAAAGTAACAAAGCAGTTTCTGTCCATCTCCACTTCTTGATTGTGGACCTGGTGCCAAAACTCAAACTTTGCTTCCAGGCATTCATTTCAACAGCTTGGCCACTAGTGCCACTCCACTCCAATGTTCTAGTTGTAACCTGGTCTTCCTTCATGGATGTTACTCTGTCAATTGCCTTCACTATTGATTACCTGCACCAACCCAAAGTCCGTAAAAAGTCAAAATACAGGTAACACTGTTTCCAAAGTTCAGAAAATGGAAACAGTTAGAAATAACTATTTTCCCTTTCCAATCTTCCTGCTTGCCATCATTGAGGGGAAAATGAATTCACAAGTGTATCAACAAATTCTCCACATAATGTGAGGATGTCTATCCATCAACTTAACTTCAAAATAGGCTGGGTGATGCAACAAGACAATGACCCCAAACATCGCAGCAAATCCACAGCACAATGGCTTCAGAAGAACAAACTTAGCATTTTGGAGTGGCCCAGTCAGAGCTCAGATCTCAGTCCTATTGAGATGCTGTGGAATGGTCTTGAAGAGAGCCATACACAGAAGACAACCAAAGAATATGGAAGAGTTAAGGCAGTTCTGCAGGGAAGAATTGGCTAAAATTCCCCCCGCACGATGTGCAGCTCTGATCTGCAGTTACAGGAAGCACCTGGTTGAGGTCATTGCTGCCCAAGCAGGGTCAACCAGTTATTAAATCCCAAGGTTCACTTACTGTTTCCACTACCACTGTGAACATTAAATGCATTTGTGAAATAAAGACATTAAAAAGTAGAATTTTTTGTGTGTCATTGGCTTGAGTTCATTGTGTACAGTAATCCCTCCTCGATCGCGGGGGTTGCATTCCAGACCCCACCGCGATAGGTGAAAATCATATGTTTGTATGGTTATTTTTATATATTTTAAGCCCTTAGAAACTCTCCCACACTGTTTATAAATATTCTCTTCACAGTTATACAGTAAACTCTTGTTTATCGCGGTTAATCCGCTCCAGACAGATAAATTAATTTCCACAAAGTAGGATTCTTTATTTATAAATCTTTATTTATAAATATTTTCCCAGTTAGAGCATAGAAAACCTGTTTACAACTTTCTAAATACGATTTTAACATTATTAGAGCCCTCTAGACATGAAATAACACCCTTTAGTCAAAAGTTTGAACTGTGCTCCATGACAAGACAGAGATGATAGTTCTTTCTCACAATTAAAAGAATGCAAACATACGCATCTTCTCTTCAAAGGAGCGCCGTCAGGAGCAGAGAATATCAGAGAGAGATAAAAGTAAACAAAAATCAATAGGGCCGTTGTGCTTTTAAGTAAACAAAGCACCGTGATAAAGCAGCCGCAGTGTAGGGATCAATGTGAAGGTGGTCTTTTCAGCATTTTTTAGAGGAGCGTCTGTATCTTCTAAGCAAACAGCCTCTGTGCAAACAGCCCCTCTGCTCACACCCCCTCCGTCAGGCGCAGAGAAAAGCAAACAATCAAAAATCAATACGGGCTGTTAGAGCTTTGAAATGTACTAATGTATATCATTGAGGAGTTTTATTTAATATGTGATACGTGCTCTGATTGGGTAGTTTCTCAGCCATCCGCCAATAGCGTCCCTTGTATGAAATCAACTGGGCAAACAAACTGAGGAAGCGTGTACCATAAATTAAAAGACCCATTGTCCGCAGAAATCCACGAACCAGTGAAAAATCCGTGATATATATTTAGACATGCTTACATTTAAAATCCGGGATAGAGTGAATCCGCAAAAGTTGAAGCGCAATATAGCGAGAGATCACTGTATATCATCAGTACCTCTGACTTAGATGAAGCTCAGATCACTTTTTATGACCAATTCATGCAGTAAACCAGATAGTTCCATAGGGTTCACATACTTTTTTACTTTGACTGTATATACAAAATTTTACACCACAACAGCATGTACAGCTGACACAGGTCCTGGCACACGTCTCTTAATTGATGTTTGATCTGCTAACAGCAGTGGCGCAATGAATTCTGAGATGTACAAAAACATCTGATCTGCTCCAGTTCCAGTAAATGCTTCCGGCCGCACTTCATCCTACAACAAGATAATGATCCAAACATATTGCTGAGGCAACACAGGAGTTTTTCCAAACTAACAATTGGAAAATTCTAGAATGGCCAAGACAGTCACCTAATTTTAATCCAATTGAGCAGGCCTGCCACATGATGAAGAGAAAACATAAGGGGACAAGCCCCCTGAAACAAGCAGGATCTGAAGATGGCTCCATTAGAGACTTGGCACAGCATCACCAATGAAGTCCCTCGCCACCTGCTGATGTCTATGAATCACAAACATCAAGCAGGAAGTGCTGTCATCCTGGGGAGCCGAAGTGACGTCGTCACAGATAGACTGGAAATGACTTCATCCTGAGGAGCCGGAAGTGACATCATCATAGATGGGTTAGAAGTGACATTATCCACTGGAGTTGTCCGGAGGAAGCCATTTTCAGAGACCGGAAGTGTTGCCGCTGAGTGTGTGTGTTTACATTTTGTCTTCTTTTGTCCTGTAGGGACAGAGAGAGAGGCATCAGTACCCCAATCAACTCAGGACTTGTTGACTGCCTCCTAAGTGCACGTGTGTGACACCACTAAATGCCTCCAAAAGCTTCATCGTACAACAAGATAATGATCCAAACTTACTGTTGAGGACACACAGGAGCTTTTCAAATCTAAAAATTGGAAAATTCTTGAATGGCCAAGCCAGTCATCTGATTGAAATGCAATTCAGCAGACCTTCCATATGCTGAAGAGAAAACTTAAGGGACAAGCCCCCCTGAAACAAGCAGGAGGTAAAGATGGCTGCATTAGAGACTTGGCAGAGCATCACCAGAGAAGACCCTCAGTACCTCATGATGTCTATGAATCACAGACTTCAAGCTGTCATTGTATGTGTGGCACACTCAAACAAAAAGTGGCCACAATAGTTTTTTTTATTAATGTAATAAATCACAAAAAGTGATGCTATTTGGGAAAGAATAGGTTCTTGTTGTCAAGTGGACCATGAAAACGGACTGTGAAATGGAGCAGTAACGTGTTTCACACTCAACTGGTTCCGTCAGAGTTGCAGTAAAGGGACGAACTTCTGCCCGTCCCTCAGATACAACTTGGACAACAGACTGAAAGTGGTGTGCTGCTCTCATTGCTGCTCCACTCTACCTATTCCACAGGTTATTCTTATATATAAACATCTACACGTGGAAGTGTGTCTGTCTGTCTGTCCGTCCCGGAAATAAGAGGTGGAGTCATGGTAAGGGCTCATCCACCACAGAAACAGAAAATTCGCTCAGCCACTAATAACACAAGTGGGGCCAGCAAGTCAGCAAAATGAAACCTCAAAAGAAAGACAAAGTTGCTTAGCCGCTAACATTGGCAAAACAGTATCCATTTTACTTTTCCTCTCGCCGCAAATACACAAGCGAGGCGAGCACGTCGGCAAAACGAATCCTCCTAGGAGAGAGATACCCAGAGTAGTTCCTTTCAATTACCTGACATCTCTACAGTTAAATATTTTTCTCACAATTTCAATAGTTTCTAGGGTCCCGGGCTTTTTACAGCATGGGCTTACACAGCCAGCATATAATAAATTCAAAGATTTTACCTTTTAACTGAGAGTCAAGTTATACTCAGAACATTACGGTAGTATGGTGATAAGTATTGTTTCAGAGAGGCGAAGTAAAAACTCGCTAAATGCAACTGCTCAGGTGCAAAGACTGCTGCTGCACTGCAGATAGATGGCGGTGCTGTGGATCACTCCCCAGATAAGAGTGCAGCTTTTTAAAATAGTTGCTCGGCTCCTAAACACTTAGTACTTTTGTTAAATTAATATTGTGTAAACTGTATTAGGTGTACAGTAAATGTTATACAATGGATGAGATGTTTGTGATGAATAGTTACTGCTGTGTTATGTTATTCATGTATGAATATGAAACAGTTACTTTATGAAAGTATTTGAAATATGATAAGAGTAGCATTGAAGGTTAATGCTAAAAGGTTTGTTTCATATCTTTAGAAATGTAATTTAAAAAAAAGAGAGCGTTCTATAATGAAGACACTAGTAGTGCCTCTGCCAGTGATATTTTAGTTCTGATATTCATTGTAGTTTTGGTTTTTATTTTATTTTATAAAATTAATTTTTATTTTTATTTCATTCTAGTTTTCAGTGAAGTCAACACTTTTTCTTTTTATTTAGTTCTCTGTTTAAAATTTTAGTTTTTATTTTATTTAGTTCTGGCCTTTTTACATAATATTAGTACAATTTTATTTTTTTTTTCTGTTGCAAGACCACAAATGCTGGCCTACATGTATTTCAATGCAAGTTATGGTTCAGTCAACAAAATACACTCAACGTTCATGATGCCATTAAACACAGCTTGGCTATCAATGATCAGACAGATTAAGCAGCCTAAAGAGTGTAGTCGGCAAGATCAAATGTTTCAACCCAAGTAACCAGTCTGTGCAAGCACATTGCTGTTAAGCTTTAAACAAGCACACATTTCAAGAGATTTGTTCATGTTGCGATGACGTCCATTTCACAGATAGCCACACAGTGAAAATATTCACTCGATGAACGCCTGTCATGCAGGTGCACAGACGAGGTCCTCGGCCACTGGCCCCTGCAGACTTTATGTTGACAATTTCTGCTGCCAGTACTGCAGTCCTGGTGCCAGAGAGGTGCTGGACTTCCTGTTTGTCCTGCACTGAAACTCTGAGACTCTTTTCTTCTTCTTCTTGCACGCTACATTTGCTTTCATTATCATCTGTACTGCAATTAAAGTATTTCTACACTTAACTTTTTCGTTTTCTGTGCAAAATTCATCATCATCAACCACATGTTCCTACTGCTTCAACCCAACACACCAAATGTGCTCAACAAACAAACAACAGTCTTTTTTGGAAGTTGCACCACGTGACTCTAGTAAGCCCAAGTTACAAGAACACCGAATAGTAAACAGCGCAACGTTACTGAAAGCTCTGAACAGGATTGAACAAAAATGCTATTGCTGGTTTTTTTTTCATTTTTACTCAATTTTATTTTCATTTTAGTTTGTTCAAATATTACTCATTTTTATTATTATTTAGTTTTAGTTTTTCTGTTTGAATTAATCTCGGTTCTTTTTCTTGTAAAACGAAAAACAATATTTTTACTTCTAATTCTCGTTTTCGTTGTGAAAATATCACTGACCTCTGCATATAATTTAATCCTGGGCAAATGTTCTGGGCCAGGACACAGCTTGCTTTAAATAAAGTATTTCAATCAACTTTTTCTATATTAACCTAGCAGCTAGGGGTTACTTAATGTATGTACATGTGTGTTTATGTGTATGTGATCCTGTTCATTGAGACTCTTGATGGAATGAGGAGGTATTGGGAACACACCTGAGAATGTAAATATAGAATAAGAAATATACTTCTCATGGATAGTTATGCTGATAAAAGGGGAAAAACACTGCAATGTGCACTTTAATCACAATGTCTGACTTGATTGATTTGTCATTTTAAACTGTGCAGCAGATGGGCAAATCAAGGGACAAATGGGTCTTTGTCCCAAATATTATGGAGAGCACAATGCAATAAATACAATAATACAAATACAAAAAAATGAACTGTACCAAATTTAATGAAAGAGAGCATATCAAAACACAATGTGGACACACCACAAATACAAAGGTTAACTTGTATAGAGCAGAAAAGAATTAAAGTACCATGTTGCCACCAGGTGTAAGAAATCTGAAAATGTTGTGACTCTGTAAGCATTAGTTTGATATGTTACGGCGCAAATCTGTCTTATAAAATCTGCTTTTTCTGCTTACATGCACGGCTGACACAGGGCCAGATTAAGCACAGGGGTTCACCACATAGAATTGCTAGGCAAGCAGTATGACATAAGACAGATTGACACAAGTGGAAAAGCGTGCAGTCAGACTAGGAGATGCTGTTTGCTATTTCTGTCTATTAAGTTAGGAAGGAATTGTATCCTTGTTTAAGCACCGCTACCTTGTTTGGAAGTGCATGTTCGCCTAACAGGGACCCTGCACATGAAGAAAGAGTATAAAGCCTTGGAATATTCCCCGGCACACCTTTGAAGCCATCAGACATTTGGGAGATGTCATCATCCGTTCCTAAAAATGTCTTCAACTGCACTAATGACATCGACAGACTCAACACCTCGGGCCCCCACTCCCGGACTTGTTTTTGTCTTTGGCTTACTTCATCTGATATGCAGTGTATGTCGACATTAAACAAAGCTAAGTTTCTTCTGCGTGAATTTTCTTACTGCCGTATCACTAGGAAGGGGTATCACCTTTTTATATTTTATTTATGTCAGTAACGGCGGGCTGCGATAACATGCAGTGAACACACTGGACTTGAGTATTCACAGTTTTCATGCTCTTTCTCTGTACGTTTAGCATTCGTTTGCTCAGAGATTGATGCACTTGCTGCTTCTGAAGCAGCTCTTCTTTTCTCCACCCTAGTGGTCCGCTTCTTCTCTTCTTTCATCTGCATCTTTTCGTGTTAAAACTGATTAAGTCAGTGTTTGCGTTGCAATTACTTAGTATGTTTTCTTTAATTTTTCACTTAAGCTGGCACTTAAGTCTCTAGTCTGCCTCAAGAATGATTTAAGATATGAAGAGGCAGGGGAAGTGATTGCGATGGTGGAAGGGATGAGAACGGTGCCTGTACATATGTGCCGCAAAGCCGCCCTACTGGCCGCTGCCGAGAGTTGATTCTACAATACAATAAAAAGAGGAATACCCTTGGCGGACAATCATCACCCTGACAGCGGATAGTAGATGTCGCATAGTATATGTGTACCAAACTTCAGGTCAATAAGTCAAATGGTTTGCGTGTTACAGGTGATTTAAAATCCTGGACAGACAAACGAACAGCCACGGTAGTGTATTATATATAAAGATAAATTTGTGTTTTGTAAATCGCTGCAATTAAGAAAGAACTCATTCCCAGGGAGCTAGTGGCCCCTACTGGACACAGACTCTCCATCCATTTTCTTTACCTGCTCATCTAGGGCAGGGTCACAGGCAAGCTCGAGCCTATCCCGGCAATGATGGGGAGCAAGATAACACCTGGGCAAGATGCCAGTCCATCACAGGGCATGTTGTAAATACAGTGCATCCGGAAAGTATTCACAGCGCATCACTTTTTCCACATTTTATGTTACAGCCTTATTCTAAAATGGATTATATTCATTTTTTTCCTCAGAATTCTATACACAACACCCCATAATGACAACGTGAAAAAAGTTTACTTGAAATTTATTAAAAATAAAAAAACTGAGAAATCACATGTACATAAGTATTCACAGCCTTTGCTCAATACTTTGTCGATGCACCTCTGGCAGCAATTACAGCCTCAAGACTTTTTGAATATGATGCCACAAGCTTGGCACACCTATCCTTTGCCACTTTCGCCCATTCATCTTTGCAGCACCTCTCAAGCTCCATCAGGTTGGATGGGAAGCGTCGGTGCACATCCATTTTAAGATCTCTCCAGAGATTTTCAATTGGATTCAAGTCTGGGCCACTCAAGGACATTCACAGAGTTGCCCTGAAGCCACTCCTTTGATATCTTGGCTGTGTGCTTAGGGTTGTTGTCCTGCTGAAAGATGAACCGTCGCCCAAGTCTGAGGTCAAGAGCGCTCTGGAGCAGGTTTTCATCCAGGATGTCTCTGTACATTGCTGCAGTCATCTTTCCCTTTATCCTGACTAGTCTCCCAGTTCCTGCCGCTGAAAAACATTCCCACAGCATGATGCTGCCACCACCATGCTTCACTGTAAGGATGGTATTGGCCTGGTGATGAGCGGTGCCTGGTTTCCTCCAAACGTGATGCCTGGCATTCACACCAAAGAGTTCAATCTTTGTCTCATTAGACCAGAGAATTTTGTTTCTCATGGTCTGAGAGTCCTTCAGGTGCGTTTTGGCAAACTCCATGTGGGATGCCATGTGCCTTTTACTAAGGAGTGGCTTCCGTCTGGCCACTCTACCATACAGGCCTGATTGGTAGATTGCTGCAGAGATGGTTGTCCTTCTGGAAGGTTCTCCTCTCTCCACAGAGGACCTCTGGAGCTCTGACAGAGTGACCATTGGGTTCTTGGTCACCTCCTTGACTAAGGCCCTTCTCCCCCAATCGCTCA
The DNA here is from genome assembly GCF_016835505.1 of Polypterus senegalus. Lineage (NCBI taxonomy): Eukaryota > Metazoa > Chordata > Cladistia > Polypteriformes > Polypteridae > Polypterus > Polypterus senegalus. The sequence continues at coordinate 141,529,049 of NC_053164.1, forward strand.
GTTTAGATGGCCGGCCAGCTCTGGGAAGAGTCCTGGTGGTTTTGAACTTCTTCCACTTACGGATGATGGAGGCCACTGTGCTCATTGGGACCTTCAAAGCAGCAGAACGTTTTCTGTAACCTTCTCCAGATTTGTGCTTTGAGACAATCCTGTCTCGGAGGTCTACAGACAATTCCTTTGACTTCATGCTTGGTTTGTGCTCTGACATGAACTGTCAATTGTGGGACCTTCTATAGACAGGTGTGTGCCTTTCCAAATCATGTCCAAACAACTGAATTTACCACAGCTGGACTCCAATTAAGCTGCAGAAACATCTCAAGGATGATCAGGGGAAACAGGACGCACCTGAGCTCAATTTGGAGCTTCATGGCAAAGGCTGTGAATACTTATGTACATGTGCTTTCTCAATTTTTTTATTTTTAATAAATTTGCAAAAATCTCAAGTAAACTTTTTTCACGTTGTCATTATGGGGTGTTGTGTGTAGAATTCTGAGGAAAAAAATGAATTTAATCCATTTTGAAATAAGGCTGTAACGTAACAAAATGTGGAAAAAGTGATGCGCTGTGAATACTTTCCGGATGGACTGTATAATGAACAAAATTGGAAATATTTAAAATCTCAAGATTTGAAAATTCAGTTAGTCAATCATTCATTTTCTAACATACTTAGCCCTGAACAGGGTCATGGGGGTCTGCCGGAGCCTATTCCAGCTAGCATAGCATACAAGGCAGAAACAAACCCTGGACATGAAGGTACTCCACTGCAGATACATAAAATATTTTTTCAGAATTGAAAATGAGTCTGCAGTTAGTCTAGAAATACTGAGGCGTGAAACCAAAAAGTAGAATGTACACAGCAGATGTGTGTAGGTGCCCTGCTCAAAAGAAAGAAATTGTGTTTTCTCTGAAAGCAGACCCTGTGTAGATAGTGAAAGCACCACATCCCCTGGCCTGTACATCATAAAATAAAAAGTCAATGAAATGATCACAATATCTCTGGTCGGTAATGCAGCTAACAACGATGGACATAAAGGAGGTCCTTCTTTGCTATTGGATATCCACACATATCCTGATATAGCAGACTGACTGAGCAAACATATTTAGCCACACACAGTAAGAGAATTTCAAAATAATTACTGCTTCTTTAATACATTACAGTTAAAAATGAGAGAACCTGTTAAAATCTGCCACAATAACCTGTTGAACTGACTCCATAATACACCACTTAGAAACATTTTTAAATTAGCAGGGAGAGACTGCTTAGTTAATTTTCATTCAAAAGCTGGTGGAACAAGTTAAAAAAATGGAAGACGACGCCGAGGCAGTGAACTTGTTAGTTAATTTTCATTTAAAAGCTGGTGGAACAAGTTAAATAAATGGAAGATGATGCCCTGAGACAGTGAACTTGTAAAGAGGAGAAGATGTCAACTGATAAGTAGGTAGCTGCTAAATTATTCTCTCAGGCTAGAAAATCCCAAAATGGTAGATACACCCAGAGTGCGAGACAACTTTAGTGCTGCAATTACTTTTCAAAAATTCTGCAATGTGCCCTGTGTATTCAAAATGTAGTGTAGGGAACACTTTGTCAGGCTACAAATAGGAAACTTTAATACATTAGAACAATTTGGATAAGAAGGGGCCCAATAAAGCCCGCCAGTCCTATCCACTTAATTCTTCCACAATAACACCAAGTCGAGTTTGGAAAGTCCCTAAAGTCCTGCTTCTTCCACACTACTTGGTAGCTAATTACAAGTGTCTGTGGTTCTCTAGTTAACCTCAAGTGTACCCAGAGAATGAAAGTAACTTGCGTTGGGTGCCAGGGGGATCACCTTCCAGGTTATAAGCTATACCACCTTGTGACATTAAGGGGGTCACTAGCATTAACCACTTCTTCTCTCTCCACTGCAGTTTCAAAGACGCTGGTGTATCCAGCAGGGGGTGTTGGAATTAATTCTTTTGTAATTGCGGTGTGTTACATAACCCGAATCTAAATAGATATAATACAAAAAGGCGATACCCCTCCCTTAGTGATACAGTGATACGAAATCACATAGGAGAAATAACAGCTTTCTTTAATGATGGCTTACACTGCATAACAGATGAAGGAAGCCAATGGCAAGAACCCAGTTTGGGAGTGAGGGCCCGAAGAGTAGAGTCTGCCATTTTCGCCACTGTGTTGGAAGGATTTTCCGAATCTGATGACGTTATCTCCCATCTGTCCATTAGCTTCAAAGGTGTGCCGGGCAATGTTCCAAAGCTTTATACTCTTTCTTCATGTGCAGGCCCCCACTTAGGTGAATCATGCCATTCCAAACAATAAAAAGGGGATACGGTTTTATTCTGACTTTGACAGACAAAAATAGGATACAGTGGTCATCAGTCTGACTGCCCATTTCGCAGTTGTGTCTACCTGTTTTGTCTTATAATGCTTGCCTAGCATCTAAATGATGAGCTCCTATGCTAAATGTGTCAACTGTGCCATGTGAGTAGAAAGAAAAGTAGATGTATAAAATATATTTGCACAGAGCACAGTGACATATTAAACTTATACACTTATTACACAATGGCTAGCCACGCCCACAAGCCCTGGAGAGGATTCCACCCCTTCGGCCAGAGACACCATAAAAACAAGTTGTCCCCAGAAGGAGGCATTCAGTTTAGACCAGGACTTCAGCTGAGAGACAGAACTCCCACTGAAGTGTCACAGAAGGTGAAATTCAACTAAAGGAAATGAGAAAATGCTAATACAGAGTAAAGTCCATCCATCCATTTTCTAACCCGCTGAATCCAAATACAGGGTCACGGGGGTCTGCTGGAGCCGATCCCAGCCAACACAGGGCACAAGGCAGGAACCAATCCTGGGCAGGGTGCCAACCCACCGCAGTACAGAGTAAAGTGTTGAAGGTAAATCACTGACTTTAGACCAACAACAACAATATTTATTTATATAGCACATTTTCATACAAACATTGTAGCTCAAAGTGCTTTACATGATGAAAAAAGAGAAAAAAGACAAAAAAAATAATTAAAATTAGGGAAAACTAATTAACATAGAATAAAAGTAAGGTCTGATGGCCAAGGAGGACAGAAAAACAAAAACTCTCTAGACGGCTAGAGAAAAAAATTAAATCTGCAGGTGTTCAAAGGCCACGAGACCACCCAGCCCCCTCTAGACATTCTACCTAACATAAGTGACCTCAATCAGTCCTCATGGTTTTCAGGGTTCTCAAGGAAGAATTTGATGATGACGGTCATGTGGACCTCTGGCCATCAATCCATCAATGTAGGGACATCACAGTGCTTTGATCAGGCAATGGTGGCAAAAACCAGAATAAGAACAGAAGAGACAGTAGGGGTTATTACGGATTTCGGAGTCACCATGAATAATAATGATAATTAATTGAATATACAGAGCATCAGGATTAAACTAAGATGAAGCTATGAGAAAGCCATGTTAAAGTGATGTGTTTTTAGCAGTTTTTTAAAGTGCTCCACTATATTAGCCTGGCGAATTCCTATTGGCAGGCTATAACAGATTTTAGGTGCCTATCAGCAGAAGGCCGCCTCACCACTTCTTTAAAATTTATCTCTTGGAATTCTAAGGAGACACTCATTTGAAGATCTAAGGTTACGATTTAGAGTGTAAGGTGTAAGACATTCTGAAATATAAAATGGAGCGAGATTATTTAAGGCTTTGTAAACCATGAGCAGTTTTTCTAAAGTCAATTTTATATGACACAGGAATCCAATGTAGTGATATCAAAACTGGTGTGATGTGCTCGGATTTTCTTTTCTGGGTTAAGATTCTATTAGCTGCATTCTGCACTCATTGCAATCTATTGATGTCTTTTGGGTGGTCCTGAGAGGAGTGCATTACAGTAATCTAGTCGACTGAAAACAAAAGCGTGAACTCATTTCTCAGCATCTAGCAATGTAATAAGCGTTCTAACTTTTGCCATATTTCTTAAGTGAAAAAATGCTGCCCTAGTAATCTGATTAATATGTGATTGAAAATTTAGGTCAGAGTCAATAGTTACCCCTAAATTCTTTACTTCCATCTTGACTTTCAATCCTAATGCATCAAGATTATTTCTAATAACCTCATTATATTCATTATTGCCAATCACTAAACTTTCTGCTTTCTCCTTATTTAGTTTAAGAAAATTACTACTCATCCATTCAGAAACACAAGTAAGACATTGCATCAGTGAATCAAGAGTGTCAGGGTCATCAGATGCTATTGATAAATACAGCTGTGTGTCATCAGCAAAGCTATGGTAGCTCACGTTATGCCCTGCGATAATCTGACCTAATGGAAGCATGTAAATCGAAAACAGATGCAGACCCAGAATAGAGCCTTTTGGAACACCATATAGAACATCATGTGTCTTTGATGACCAATTTAAGACCCTGCCAGAGAGGCCCACCCACTGACTAAGGCGTTTTCTAAGAATATTGTGATCAATGGTATCAAATGCAGCACTCAGATCTAAGAGGATGAGAACAGATAAATGGCCTTT
>NC_053164.1:141534068-141612755 GCF_016835505.1 Polypterus senegalus
CACATCACAGCTACAAAAATGTTACAGTCGGAATAAAGCGCGTTCCTACGACTGATCATTTCGACTAATAAAAGCATGGTTTTGTGCACACTGAAAAGCAAGCAAAATTAGATGTATTACAGAAAGCGGACTTTGTGGCTCTTACTGGGGATCATTGGACTTCCGTGACCGTTAGTAATTCTAAATACATCTAATTACAAAATGTTCAATGATCACACTGTTTTAGCCTAATGTACAAAATAATTTTGGCTAATGTTACTCAGACTTTAAAGAGTAAGCTGGTCAAATTACCTTTTATGTTTCTGACTTATTTTTTAAGAAGAAAAACTGCACTTTATGTTGAAATTTTGGTTATTATTATTTAAAGACAATACTATTCTGAAAATGTACTTAAAGTACTTAAACTACCACTTTATTTTTAAGTCTGCCCAATTTTAACCAGGGATGATATTTTTGTTTCTGTTTTGAATTCAAATGCAGTTTAAAGCTTTTTTCAGAAATTAAAACAGCTTCAGTTTACAATATTCATGTCCATGTCTATTATTTGATTCTGTAAGCCCACTAAAACCGTTTTAAATTAAAAAAAAAAACATTTGCGATTTGGGGCAAATTTGTGCGATTACATACGATTAATCAAGATTAATTCTTACACAGCCTCTAATTAATTGGATTAATTTTTTAATCGAGTCCCACCTAATATATATATATGTAGATATATATATGTAGATTTGTATATATATGTGTATATACAGTATATATGTAGATATGTATATGTTGTATATACAGTATGTATATATGTGTGTGTGTATATATACAGTATGTGTATATATATGTATATGTATATATATGTTTATATGTATATATATGTTTATATATGTGTCTGTGTGTGTATATATATATATATATATATATATATATATATATATATATATACCAGCAACACTCATGACAATGACAAAACAATTACATTGTCAATCATGTTACGTTATTATTAAAATGTTTCCTTTTCTTTTTACTTCTCCGCTGCCAATGCAGGTATTTTGCTATATATATATATATATATATAATATAAATAGATAGATATGACAACAACACTCATATCAATGACAAAACAATTACATTAACAATCATCTTACGTTATTTTTAAAATGTTTGCTTTTCTTTTTCATAACTTCTTTAACACACTACTTCTCCGCTGCGAAGCGCGGGTATTTTGCTAGTTTTGGAATAAATGTGCTTGTTTTGGTTTTAACTGAAGACCGTGTTATACCTGCAGTTTTCGGTAAGGCAGTGGATGCTGCAGCAGAAGTACTTGGCTCTTTTCCAGGGTCAGTGGATGGCAGGAGAGAGGGCACGCTCTCCTCCAGTTGCACGGATGGGTGGGTGGTTCTTATATGTATGTGCAGGTTTGTTGTTGACCCTGCTCTAACGGATATTTTCATATTACAAATTCTGCACTTAGCTTTGCAGTCTCCAATATCACTGAAATGCAGCCAGATGCTGCTTCTTTTTCGGCTTTCACTCATTTCTTCACTCTTCTTTTTTTCTTCACGATGCGCTTGCATTTAAATCTGGCTCCTCGTCTGTCGCAGCGACAGCTCTGTGTACCTGGCCTGTACCAACACTCGCTGTCTTCGGAGTGTCTGCCCCCCTTCCTTCTTTCACATAATGGTACGATCCTAGTCCGATGTGTCATTCGTGAACGAGCCGGCATTATGAGCCAATGTTCTGTGTGCCAATATAAATAAAGTCCCGCCCCTGCCGAATGGATTTCAACAGAGCTAAGCAGGAGCGGCTGAAGCTTCGGCTCTGCTCGACGGGCATCGGCTCCTCGCGTTCGCTTCAAAGCATCGGCTCTTAGAGCTGGCTCGTTCCCAAACGACACATCACTACTACTTGTCCCTTAGGTACCTGAGGTAGAAGGGTGTATTACAGGGTTGGTCAACGTAGTTGAGTCGTTGACCGGTAAGTGCTGAAATGGGGATCTACTTCGACCTGAGGTACCTGATGTACATGATGTACATGAGTCCCCTGATATCCCTGAGTTAGAAGGTTGTGGGGATTTTACATTTGTGTCTTGGGCATTTGTTTGTTGTGAAGGGTCTGAAGAGGTATTCTTCATAAGCTCCAGCAGAGCGTTAACTACGGCTATTTCATCAGAATTTAGAACCTGGAACGAATTATTAATGAGATCAAAATTGTTGATCGGATGTGTCACTGGGTTTGGTGATTTAACAATTTGAGGAGATAGCGGAGGGGTGGGGATTTGAGGGGGCTTTAAAGAATATTCGAGGTTATCAGACATCTCTTTTAATAGTCTCAGGTTTTCACTGGATGGTCTTTTCCTACCTTTGCGCCCTCCGGGATGTTTACTTTCACTGTCTGTATCACTACTGCTGCTGCTGCTGTCGCGGTCGGTACCGCTGCCACTAGACCTGTTTTCAGGCATGCCCTAAATTTAAGCAAAAGTTACAGTAATGAGCACAGAAAATAATAATTTGCATTCAATGTTGTTTTCAATGAAAAAAAACTATCCTTTAATTTTGGGGTAGAACCCTGGAAAAAGCATACAGATGCATCAAATGTAAACTCATTTCGAGTACGGAATTGTACCCAGGAGACTCAAATTCTACAAATTGCTCCAGTACCCAGTGAAGAACGTCACCCAACTGCTCCAGTCTTTCGAGATGTATCCGCCCATGGTCAGGCCGAAGGGAATATCGGGGTGAATAACGATTTCTATGCCGAGATCCTTGCTCAGAGTGAAGCGTTGCCGGCAAAGGGGACTGCCCGGGGGCTGAACACCGGCTAGAATTAGAAGGTGTTGCCGTTTGCGGAGGAGAATGTTGAACGCTGCTGTCAGAAGGTGCAGGAGAATGCCGACTGCTGCTCTCAGAGGGCACAGGAGAATTCCGCCCACTGCTCTCAGAGGGCACAGGAGAATTCCGCCCACTGCTCTCAGAGGGTGCAGGAGAATTCTACCTGTTGCTTTCACACGGTGCAGGAGAATGCTGAACACTACTTTCACAGAGCACAGGAGAATGCCAACCACGGTTCTCAGAGGGTGCAGGAGAATGCTGAATGCTGCTCTCAGAGGGCAGAAATATTTGTGGAGTCTGCCAGTTTTGGTACAGTGCTAGATTTTCTGAACCATCCAGCAATTGCGTTAAAACACCTGGGGAAGTGGATCCTGAATATAAAAGTATGCCCTTCTCAGTTGAAGGCCTCTTTTTACAAAATCTGGAGATACGTATGTTACCCTACGTTTCTTTGATAAACTGAAAATGACACTTACTGCGATTGTACAAATCAGGGGAATCCCTTTGAGTAACTGCTTCGTGTTATACAGGATTTTCGTCTACAAAAAAAAATGCATACAGTATGCTCTTTAAAATAACATTTCCCCATTCCAGCGCTTGCAGCGGCTCGAGCAAAATGCAAGAGCTCTTTAAACAAACAAGCCACACACACACACACATGCGCGCATACACACACGTGTGCATAGTCGCACACATGATCTCGTGTACACATGCGCACGCACACACAGCTCAACCGGTTAATTAACCCCGCACGTTTTAATCCGTGTCACCCCTTTTCATTCCAAGTTCAGACCGATAGAAGCATGGCAATATAAAAAATTCTATTTTATGGTAGCTAGACAGACTCTCGCACCTTATAGGCTATTTGTAACTACCCGAAGCACTTTAACAAAGTGCACGAGCAATCCCTACACCAAGATGGATACAAACTTTTTCAAAATAGGCAGCTGGGTCTCAAAGTATGAAGATATAATCTTATAAATACAGGAACATGTTATAATATTCATTTACCCCATGATTTAACAATACACATGACACGTCTAAAAATCATCTGGACTTTGTTGCGACTAATCTGTATTAAAATAATTACGTTTCATTTAGCAAAATGGATGAAAATGCACACGTGCACTCACCCGAACAAATGCACAAGCTTGCACACACACACGCGCACGAGAGCGCACAAACACACATACATGCATGTAGGAACATTGTAAACATTTTATCATTTTTGAAAAGTTTCTTACCTGGTTCCTCATAATGAATCAGAGACTCTACTTGTATATATATCTCTAAGAAGAAAATTAAAGGATTCAGCCATATGTTTTTAAATAAAAGGGGGGTATGGATAGGAACATGCTTGGACTTGTCGAGGGTCCGGCAGCAACATGCCTGGACTTGCCCTCGGCAGATGGGGCTAAGGAAGTAGGGAGCCACCCAACAAAACAGGTGTTGACAGACAGGAGGCCAAACAGGTGGTTAGGGGGTGGGACCAACATTCATCAAACGGCTCTTGACAGTTTCCTGGGGCAAACAGGCGGTGGGGGTGGGGGTAAGGAGGGGCGCAGACATCCATCAAAATGTCCTTGACAGTTTGCTTAACCAATCAGGTGGAGGGGCGGGATGCATCATTCAAATCCACCAATCAGTGGAAAGGGGTGGAGCTTAAGGTCATAAATCAAAAAAAGGATGGGGCTTAAGGTCATCAATCATCTTTAATTGACAGTTTGACAGTATGTGCCTGCCATATACTACTTATATCAATATAATAGTGTCTCAGTTTTGGTAGTATAAGTAACATTTATTTTTAATAAAATTTAAATTGATTGCTTTCCTATATTTAGGTGAAAATAAAATATTTTTTTAAAACAACATTTGTGCTTATTTTTTATGTTTTTTTAATACAGTTTATTGTTTCTCATCTGACTCTTAGGTTAAAATAAACAAGTTACATTAAGTAGGCAATTCGTCTGTATTTACTTAATAAGTACTTGGAAAGAACATTCTGTTCTCAAAGGTGTTACATTTTACAAGTAGGCAGTTCCTAGGTAAGTAACGTATAACTACAACATTCTGACAATTACTTCCCAGTCGGCAAATCCCTTCTGAGTATTATATAACCACAGAGTACTTGAATTCTCTTCTAATCCTGCAGTTCCTCTTTATGCTGTGTGTTTTAGATGCCTTCAATGCCTGCAATCTTGTTGATGTCCTTTTTGAGTTTTAACGCTGGGACATGTGCTTAAACCATTTTATGTTTGGCGCTTCCCTGCTTGTAGACTTTTTAACTTTGTTTACCAGCTTTTGGAAAAATGAATTAACCTGGACGTGTATTGACTTTTGAGATAACTAACCAAAAATACTTGAAAATCAATATGAAAAGATGAGATGTTTACTTGCTTGCAAATATGCTGCAGCAATCTCCAAAACCCCCTGAGTAATCCTGCTCAGTGCATCCTATGTAAATGCAGATATAAACCGCACAGGCAGGCATTCATTATCTTTTGTTATTTAGTGCACCATGAAAGATTATCATCATCTAAAGCCTATCACTGTAATTCTACACTAAAATTGCCCTGACCGTGGAAAACCTAGTTGTAGCTGCATACCCTGATGTTTTATTTACATTTTTAATGTACAGATACAGTGTAACTATGTACTGTAAGTACACTTGTTTTTGGATAAGTGATACATTGTTACATTGTAATTATATAAACTGGAATAACAATAACAACTAAGTAATTAAGTACAGGTTTACTTTGTATTACACAGTAAATACTTATTACTTATTCAAGTAATTACAGTGTAATTATGGACAAATCATAGATTTTTACATTAATTCATTCCTATTAATATTTATTTGTAATTTGTTTTTTTTCTTTTCCTTTTTTTCTTGCAATTTTTTTTACATCTTCCCGAAGCACTTTGAGCTACACCATGTGCTGTTGAAATTAAACATTGTTATTAAAAAAATCATGTTTTATTTAATTCTTTTAAAGTCTCACATTCAAGGTGAATCAAAGCAGAGTGAGAAAACAGAAGCTTTGTCATCAGTCCCCTGCTGTCTCATTTTCAAAGAAGTCAAATGAAGTACCAAGTATGTGTCAGTCAATCTTTATTTGCACAATCCTTGCCATTATACCTTTCTGTGAGAAGAAAAAATGAAGGTCTGAATCTTGACTAACAGAATAGAAGTGTGCTGGAATTTTCAATTTTGGTTGCTGCTCTAGTTGTTTCATTAAGTTCAAATCCATTCAGAAACTCCACAGAAAGTGTGTGTGTTGACTTATAACCAGCAGTTCATCCATCCACTTGGACACAATAATAATAATAATAATAATAATAATAATAATAATAATAAAAAGAAGAAGAAGATGCAATTAAGCAACCAGTTGTGCAATGGCATACATACATTGTTCTTGGCTCCTGTTTCACCACCATGAACAGGTACAGCACCTGCAGAACAGCAGCTGATGCTTTGTGTTTAAGTAATTTAATTACATCATTTGTAACCTTCTGCCATATGCTTTCTCCAGGTCCACAAAGATGCAGCACAACTCCTTCTGGCCTTCTCTATACTTCTCTATCAACACCCTCAGAGGAATCATTGCATCTGCACATTCCCCTTATTCTTAAATATTGGTAACAGTACACTTCTTCTTCACTCCTCAGGCATACTCTCACTTTCCAAGATTCCCTTAAACAATCAGGTTAAAAACTCCACTGCCATGTCTCCTAAACGCCTCCATCCTTCCACAGGTATGTCATCTGGACCAACAGCCTTTATATTCTTTATCCTCTTCATGGCTGTCCTTACTTCCTCCTTGCTACTCCACTGCACTTCCTGGTTTACTATCTCCAAATCATCTATCTTTCCCTCTCTCTCATTGTGCTCTCTTTCCATCTGCTCAACACACCCTCCTCACTTGTGAGTATGGTTCCATCTTTATCCTTTATCGCCCTAACCTGCTGCACATCTTCCCACCTCGGTACTTCTGTCTAGCCCATTGGTCCTTTTCTCCCTCCTTATTGTCCAACCTCTCATACAACTCATCAAATGCCTTTTTTAGCCTTCACCACCTCTCTCTTCACCTTGCGCCTTATCTCCTTATACTTTTGCCTACTTTCTGCATCTCTCTGATTATCCCAATTCTTCTTTGCCATCTTCTTCCTCTGTATTCTCTCCTGTACTTCCCCATTCCACCACCAGGTTTCCTTTTCCTCTTTCCTCTGTCCAGATGTCACGCCAAGCACCCTTCTTGCTGTCACCCTTACTACTTCTGCTGTAGTTGCCCAGCTATCTGGTAAATCTTCACTGCCATGCAGTGCCTGTCTCACTTTCTCCCTAAACTCAACCTTGTAGTCTTCCTTTTGCAACTTCTACCATTTGATCCTTGGTTCTACCTTCACTCTCCTTCTCTTCTTGATCTCCAACGTCATCCTACAGACCACCATCCTATGCTGCCTAACTACATTTTCCCCTGCCACCACTTTGTAGTCTTTAATCTCCTTTAGACTGATTCTTTTGCATAGGATATAATCTACAAGGTACCTTCCTCCACTCTTGTATGTCACCCTATGTTCCTCAGTCTTCTTAAAATATGAATTCATCACAGCCATGCCCATCCTTTTTGCAAAATCCATTATCATCTGACCTTCTTCATTCCTCTCTTTGACACCACACCTACCCATCACCACTTCCTTGTCAGCTCTGCTACAGTCACCACTTTCTGTCCCATGGGTACACTGTCCATCATTTCATCCAACTCACTTCAGAAATCTTCTTTCTCATCCATCATACACCCAACTTGAAGGAAATATGTACTAACAACATTCACTATCAAACCTCCAATTTCCAGCTTCATAACACTCCAAAACACTCATACTGTTCCTCCCGAATAACCGCTGGATCTCTCTTGTGAGCATAATATATTAACCTTTCTTCTATCTATCATATCAGCTAACTCTCTACCCTTACCAGTCATACTGCCAACATTCAAAATTCCTACCCTCAGTTCCCCTGTCTTTAATATCCTGCTCTCCTTTTTCCTCCAGTCGCATCTCCCCCCCTTTCTTCTACTTCTTCAGCCAACAGTATCCCATTTTCATTATCCAACATTGTAGCAGTCGTTATTAACCTGGGCCTTGACCAATCCGGTATGGAAATCTGTATTGTCCACATACTGATCTGCCAAAATTTTACACTGGATGCCCTTGCTGACATAACCTCCCCAAAAACCCCATTTATCCAGGCCTGGGACTAACACAAAGAAACACACTGGTTTGTGCTTCCCATGTGGCTGGGTTGCAGAAATTATCTGTCCAACAATTACATATCCCGTCTAAAATGTCTGGTGGTTTCAAATGCTTGATGGTGCTTGTTTTAGATATTAAAACAATTTAGCACAGCTGTAATGTTATTTCACAGACCCCCTGTGCCATATACTTTATTCATATCTGAATTCAAGGACTTTTTGCTTGTTTGTAGAAACACACACTTTTTGGAAATGTTTTACACATGGTTATGTCAAAGGACTAAGCAAAAACCAAACTCAAAATTCATGCACAGAATCTCAGCAAAAATCAAACTAACTCAACCCAATACACAAAGAGAAAGATCAGAACTTAAGAAATGTACAAGAAGTAATTTGTGGTATCTACTACCACAAACATTGTGGTTTTGAATCTAAATTTGGACAACAAGGGAATCTGTAATGCAGATATTTACATCATTTCAGCAATGGCATCAAGTGTGCTGGAGGAAGGTTGTTGTTCTATCTATCTATCTATCTATCTATCTATCTATCTATCTATCTATCTATCTATCTATCTATCTATCTATCTATCTATCTATCTATCTATCTATCTATCTATCTATCAATTATTGTGATGTGGAGTCATAAGTATGGCAAGAGATTATCTGAGGCTTACAAAAGTTCCATAAAACCAGTCAAGACCTTCAGTGACATGTGCCTGCCTTGGCTAGTTGCATTTTAAATCATCAACAGTGGCTTGGTGACACATGCCGGCACTCCTGCCAGTAGAGAGTTTCACTAGTTCAGACATGACAAGACCAAATCCTGGTCCAGGAATTGTGCTGCATATTCTGTGATATATTGTATATAGTCTGATCTAGAAGATAATGTGCTTAAAGTGAGAGTACCAGCACCTCTTCAAGGTGCATTATACTGCTGAAAGAAGCCAATACTATCAGGTAATACCATTGCCATGGATACATGTTCTGCAACAATCTTTAGATAGGTGGTACGTGTCAAAGTAACATCCACTTGGCTGCCAAGTCCTAAGATTTCCAAGATGAACATTGCCCAGAGCATTACACTGCATTTGCCAGCTAGCCTTCTGTGCATCCTGCTGTTATCTCTTTCCTAGGTAAACTATGCACATGCATGCAACGTGATTCATCAGAACAGGCTACATGCCCATTGTAGGTGCTTTCGGCAGTAAACAGAGGTCAGCATGAGCATTCTGACCGCTCTGTGGCTACACTGCTCCATATACACCATGTGTTCTAACACTTTTCTCTCATGGCCAGCTCTACATTTTTCAGCAATTTTTGGCTAAAGTGGCTCTTTTGTGGTATCAGACCAGGTGGGCTAGCATGCCTAGGTCACTAATGACCCAGTTACTGGTTCATCGGTTGTCCTTCCTTCAACCACTTTTGGTAGGTACTAACCACTGTATACTGGGAACACTCCACTAGACCTTGTCATGTTGGAGATACTCTGACCCAGTCGTCTAGCCATCACAATGTGGCCCTGGTCAAAGCTGCTCAGATTCTTATGCTTGCCCATTTTTCCTGCTTCCAACGCTTTACCTTCAAGAACTGAGGGTTCTTTTGCTGCCTGATATTTCCCACCCCTTGACAGGTGCCATTGTAACAAGATAGTCAATGTCATTCATTTCACCTGTTAGAGATTTTAATGTTGTGGCCGACTTGTGTAAAGTAATAGGATAAAAACAACCCTGCGGGGTACCCACCCTAAAGGAGAATGGACATAGAGAGACCACCTTCACTTTCTCTATCTGCTACTTGTTAATAAGAAATGCAGTAGCTAAAACATAAGGACTGGTTTATACCCATACCTATCAGTTGTCAAAAAGCTCAAAGGGAATAAAGGTGTCAAGCATGCAGTGAAACGTCAATTAAGATAATCCGGTCATACATGTTTGGTAAGTTTCTGTGTTTACGAATGAACGCTCCAAGTAGCGCGTTGAGTAGTGAGAAAAGTGCTAAATAAATGCAAAGGATTATTATAAATTGTTAAGAAGGTTCAGGAATTTGACTACAGGCCACTCCAATACTTTGCTATGACAAACAGATGTCAGTGTCAAAATGCCATTGTTTACGTAATATTTACTGTAATTGTCAATTTCTATTGCTTTGTTTAGGGATTTGTGTTTGCTGAACTATGCTGGTGCACTCTGCACTGCGCACTTTTTGTTATTTTTGCTCTAGTCATACAAGCAACCACAGGTACTGAAAGGTATATTAGAAAATAAACTGAATTCAATTGAACTGAAATTGAAATAAAAACTTATTACGACCAGAGAGGGCTTCTTTGTATCACTTCATACCTGAAGTAAGGTTGGGGCAAATCTCTCAGTTATTAAAAATAGAGCGTTCATGGAGAGTAGTTGCCCCCCCTAGGGGGGCGCGAAGTAACAAAAAGGGGGACACAAAGATGTGAAAAAAAGAAAACAAGAATCAAAAATTTGAAAGATACATCTATTGAAACCAAAACAAATTAACTTAAACTACATTCTGATACAGTGATTCCTCGCTATATCGCGCTTCGACTTTCGCAGCTTCACTCCATTGCGGATTTTAAATATAAGCATGTCTAAATATATATCACAGATTTTTCGCTGGTTCGCGGATTTCTGCGGGCGACAATGGGTCTTTTAATCTATGGTACATGCTTCCTCAGTTTGTTTGCTGATTTTTCTATCAATTAGATAGTGTGGCAGACGGCAACAGATATTCACAGGACAGAAGAGTTTTCAGTTGCTTGTTGAATAAATTGAGGGAGTCGGCAGTATGGATGGAAGTTGGCAGCGCGTTCCACCATCTTGTAACTACACAGGGAAAGAGTCTGGATTGAGACTTGATACCACGTAGAGGTGGCATCACCACACGTTGTTCTCTGGCAGGCCTAAGTGAGCGAGAAGGAGTACAGGACTTCACCAGTGGATGACATTGAAAGCACAGGCAAGGACAGTGCCTGTCAGTCCAATGCCATTGTCCAGTCTGTGTAGTAAAATAGAATGGTCAATGGTGTCAATTGCTGCGCTTAAATGTAATAACATAATTACAGTGGAGTTTCCTGCATCAGAGGATATCCGAATGTCATTTATAACACACGTTAGTGCCGTTTCCGAAGCCAAAGTGGAATTTCTCAAATAAGTTGTAAGCTGAGACTGCAGCTGATTGGTGATTATTTTTTCAAATATTTTAAATAGAAAGGGTAAATTTGAGATAGGTCTGTAATGATTAAGTGTATGCAGGTCACGTTCTGACCTGGTCTTATCCTCTTCATGGCTGTCCTTACTTCCTCCTTGCTACTCCACTGCACTTCCTGGTTTACTATCTCCAAATCATCTATCTTTCCCTCTCTCTCATTGTGCTCTCTTTCCATCTGCTCAACACACCCTCCTCACTTGTGAGTATGGTTACATCTTTATCCTTTATCGCCCTAACCTGCTGCACATCTTTCCCACCTCGGTACTTCTGTCTAGCCCATTGGTCCTTTTCTCCCTCCTTATTGTCCAACCTCTCATACAACTCATCAAATGCCTTTTTTAGCCTTCACCACCTCTCTCTTCACCTTGCGCCTTATCTCCTTATACTTTTGCCTACTTTCTGCATCTCTCTGATTATCCCAATTCTTCTTTGCCATCTTCTTCCTCTGTATTCTCTCCTGTACTTCCCCATTCCACCACCAGGTTTCCTTTTCCTCTTTCCTCTGTCCAGATGTCACGCCAAGCACCCTTCTTGCTGTCACCCTTACTACTTCTGCTGTAGTTGCCCAGTTATCTGGTAAATCTTCACTGCCATGCAGTGCCTGTCTCACTTTCTTCCTAAACTCAACCTTGTAGTCTTCCTTTTGCAACTTCTACCATTTGATCCTTGGTTCTACCTTCACTCTCCTTCTCTTCTTGATCTCCAACGTCATCCTACAGACCACCATCCTATGCTGCCTAACTACATTTTCCCCTGCCACCACTTTGTAGTCTTTAATCTCCTTTAGACTGATTCTTTTGCATAGGATATAATCTACAAGGTACCTTCCTCCACTCTTGTATGTCACCCTATGTTCCTCAGTCTTCTTAAAATATGAATTCATCACAGCCATGCCCATCCTTTTTGCAAAATCCATTATCATCTGACCTTCTTCATTCCTCTCTTTGACACCATACCTACCCATCACCACTTCCTTGTCTCCTCTGCTCCAGTCACCACTTTCTGTCCCATGGGTACACTGTCCATCATTTCATCCAACTCACTTCAGAAATCTTCTTTCTCATCCATCACACACCCAACTTGAAGGAAATATGTACTAACAACATTCACTATCAAACCTCCAATTTACAGCTTCATAACACTCCAAAACACTCATACTGTTCCTCCCGAATAACCGCTGGATCTCTCTTGTGAGCATAATATATTAACCTTTCTTCTATCTATCATATCAGCTAACTCTCTACCCTTACCAGTCATACTGCCAACATTCAAAATTCCTACCCTCAGTTCCCCTGTCTTTAATATCCTGCTCTCCTTTTTCCTCCAGTCGCATCTCCCCCCCTTTCTTCTCCTTCTTCAGCCAACAGTGTCCCATTTTCATTATCCAACATTGTAGCAGTCGTTGTTAACCTGGGCCTTGACCAATCCGGTATGGAAATCTGTATTGTCCACATACTGATCTGGCAAAATTTTACACTGGATGCCCTTACTGACATAACCCCCCAACACCCCCCCCAACCCCATTTATCCAGGCCTGGGACCAACACAAAGAAACACACTGGTTTGTGCTTCCCCTGTGGCTTGGTTGCAGAAATTATCTGTCCAACAATTACATATCCCGTCTAAAATGTCTGGTGGTTTAAAATGCTTGACGGTGCTTGTTTTAGATATTAAAACAATTTAGCACAGCTGTAATGTTATTTCACAGACCCCCTGTGCCATATACTTTATTCATATCTGAATTCAAGGACTTTTTGCTTGTTTGTAGAAACACACACTTTTTGGAAATGTTTTACACATGGTTATGTCAAAGGACTAAGCAAAAGCCAAACTCAAAATTCATGCACAGAATCTCAGCAAAAATCAAACTAACTCAACCCAATACACAAAGAGAAAGATCATAACTTAAGAAATGTACAAGAAGTAATTTGTGGTATCTACTACCACAAACATTGTGGTTTTGAATCTAAATTTGGACAACAAGGGAATCTGTAATGCAGATATTTATCTATCTATCTATCAATTATTGTGATGTGGAGTCATAAGTATGGCAAGAGATTATCTGAGGCTTACAAAAGTTCCATAAAACCAGTCAAGACCTTCAGTGACATGTGCCTGCCTTGGCTAGTTGCATTTTAAATCATCAACAGTGGCTTGGTGACATATGCCGGCACTCCTGCCAGTAGAGAGTTTCACTAGTTCAGACATGACAAGACCAAATAATGGACCAGGAATTGTGCTGCATATTCTGTGATATATTGTATATAGTCTGATCTAGAAGATAATGTGCTTAAAGTGAGAGTACCAGCACCTCTTCAATGTGCATTATACTGCTGAAAGAAGCCACTACTATCAGGTAATACCATTGCCATGGATACATGTTCTGCAACAATCTTTAGATAGGTGGTACGTGTCAAAGTAACATCCACTTGGCTGCCAAGTCCCAAGGTTTCCAAGATGAACATTGCCCAGAGCATTACACTGCATTTGCCAGCTAGCCTTCTGTGCATCCTGCTGTTATCTCTTTCCTAGGTAAACTATGCACATGCATGCAACGTGATTCATCAGAACAGGCTACATGCCCATTGTAGGTGCTTTCGGCAGTAAACAGAGGTCAGCATGACCATTCTGACCGCTCTGTGGCTACACTGCTCCATATACACCATGTGTTCTAACACTTTTCTCTCATGGCCAGCGCTACATTTTTCAGCAATTTTTAGCTAAAGTGGCTCTTTTGTGGTATCAGACCAGGTGGGCTAGCATGCCTAGGTCACTAATGACCCAGTTGCTGGTTCATCGGTTGTCCTTCCTTCAACCACTTTTGGTAGGTACTAACCACTGTATACTGGGAACACTCCACTAGACCTTGTCATGTTGGAGATACTCTGACCCAGTCGTCTAGCCATCACAATGTGGCCCTGGTCAAAGCTGCTCAGATTCTTATGCTTGCCCATTTTTCCTGCTTCCAACACTTTACCTTCAAGAACTGAGGGTTCTTTTGCTGCCTGATATTTCCCACCCCTTGACAGGTGCCATTGTAACAAGATAGTCAATGTCATTCATTTCACCTGTTAGAGATTTTAATGTTGTGGCCGACTTGTGTAAAGTAATAGGATAAAAACAACCCTGCGGGGTACCCACCCTAAAGGAGAATGGACATAGAGAGACCACCTTCTCTTTCTCTATCTGCTACTTGTTAATAAGAAATGCAGTAGCTAAAACATAAGGACTGGTTTATACCCATACCTATCAGTTGTCAAAAAGCTCAAAGGGAATAAAGGTGTCAAGCATGCAGTGAAACGTCAATTAAGATAATCCGGTCATACATGTTTGGTAAGTTTCTGTGTTTACGAATGAACGCTCCAAGTAGCGCTTTGAGTAGTGAGAAAAGTGCTAAATAAATGCAAAGGATTATTATTAATTGTTAAGAAGGTTCAGGAATTTGACTACAGGCCACTCCAATACTTTGCTATGACAAACAGATGTCAGTGTCAAAATGCCATTGTTTACGTAATATTTACTGTAATTGTCTATTTCTATTGCTTTGTTTAGGGATTTGTGTTTGCTGAACTATGCTGGTGCACTCTGCACTGCGCACTTTTGTTATTTTTGCTCTAGTCATACAAGCAACCACAGGTACTGAAAGGTATATTAGAAAATAAATTGAATTCAAATGAACTGAAATTGAAATAAAAACTTATTACGACCAGAGAGGGCTTCTTTGTATCA
Organism: Polypterus senegalus; assembly: GCF_016835505.1. NCBI lineage: Eukaryota > Metazoa > Chordata > Cladistia > Polypteriformes > Polypteridae > Polypterus > Polypterus senegalus. The sequence goes on from NC_053164.1 coordinate 141,549,096, forward strand.
CTTCATACCTGAAGTAAGGTTGGGGCAAATCTCTCAGTTATTAAAAATAGAGCGTTCATATAGAGTAGTTGCCCCCCCTAGGGGGGCGCGAAGTAACAAAAAGGGGGACACAAAGATGTGAAAAAAAGAAAACAAGAATCAAAAATTTGAAAGATACATCTATTGAAACCAAAACAAATTAACTTAAACTACATTCCGATACAGTGATCCCTCGCTATATCGCGCTTCGACTTTCGCAGCTTCACTCCATTGCAGATTTTAAATATAAGCATGTCTAAATATATATCACAGATTTTTCGCTGGTTCGCGGATTTCTGCGGGCAACAATTGGTCTTTTATTCTATGGTACATGCTTCCTCAGTTTGTTTGCTGATTTTTCTATCAATTAGATAGTGTGGCAGACGGCAACAGATATTCACAGGACAGAAGAGTTTTCAGTTGCTTGTTGAATAAATTGAGGGAGTCGGCAGTATGGATGGAAGTTGGCAGCGCGTTCCACCATCTTGTAACTACACAGGGAAAGAGTCTGGATTGAGACTTGATACCACGTAGAGGTGGCATCACCACACGTTGTTCTCTGGCAGGCCTAAGTGAGCGAGAAGGAGTACAGGACTTCACCAGTGGATGACATTGAAAGCACAGGCAAGGACAGTGCCTGTCAGTCCAATGCCATTATTCAGTCTGTGTAGTAAAATAGAATGGTCAATGGTGTCAATTGCTGCGCTTAAATGTAATAACATAATTACAGTGGAGTTTCCTGCATCAGAGGATATCCGAATGTCATTTATAACACACGTTAGTGCCGTTTCCGAAGCCAAAGTGGAATTTCTCAAATAAGTTGTAAGCTGAGACTGCAGCTGATTGGTGATTATTTTTTCAAATATTTTAAATAGAAAGGGTACATTTGAGATAGGTCTGTAATGATTAAGTGTATGCAGGTCACGTTCTGACTTTTTGAGTTTGATGACTGACACTTTTAGTGCATCAGGTGCAGCGCCATGCAATTGTGAGCTATTGATAATGATTATTGTCATAATGTACATTTTCAGTCGTTCATTCTCCAATTCGCTATATCCTAACACAAGGTCAGGGGGTCAGCTGGAGCCAATCCCAGCCAACACAGGACACAAGGCAGGAACCAATCCTGGGCAGGGTGCAAACCCACTGCAGGACACGCACTCACACTAGGGACAATTGAAGATCGCCAATACACCTAACCTGCATGGCTTTGGATTGTGGGAGGAAGCACCTCAGAGGAAACCCACGCAGACATGGGGAGAACATACAAACTTCACACAGGGAGGACCTGGGAAGTGAACCTAGGTCTCCTTACTGTAAGGCAACAGCCCTACCACTGCGCCACCGTGCCGCCCTGGATGTACATTTTGCTTTTTACTATTTTGGTTGACACTGTATCTAGGAAACACATGGTAGGTTGCTTTTTTAGGAATTAAAGTTAGGACTTCATGATCTGTTACAGGATTAAATTTTCTAAAGTGTTTAATACACGGTGAGGCAGGGTCTGAAAGCTAGTATTAGGTTTGCATAGGTGTACAAGCATAAAACAAAAATAAACCATCAACATGATCTAAAACGAGCAATAAAAATACTCTAAGTTTTTAAATGGGATTTTAAAATAATCACCTCCTTTCTTCTAAATAGTAACCTGAAATTCAGGTTTATTGCTTTGTGCACAAAATATAATGGAATTTTAATTTGCAAACACTCTTTAAAACAATTAACAGTAACAAGAGTTTTTATTTAAATACAGCGCTTTCAGAAACTGTAACAGTCATTTGTATAAATACATGTATTAAAGTATAAGTATCAGTTGATTAATCATGTCTTTGTGTACAATAAGTAGGTGTTCCATTAGTCTGTCCTGCTTCTAGCTTTAAGTCTGTAAAGAGAGTTGGGTCAGATTGTTGCAGGACATGGTGCAACAGTTTTTTTAACCATTTGAGTTATATATAATTATATACGTTTACAGTAAAATAATTGTAATTTTTGAAAATACGTTATGCAAAGTTTATTTAATTCTTTAATTTACCTATGTTTTGTAATAAAGTTCATTAAATCACATGGAAGAAGAGTAGCCACAATTCAATTTAGTCAAAAACTGCTTCCTTTTGGACAATTCCAAGATAATGGTGAGAGGAAACCAACTTTTTGCAGTATATCCTGGATTTTAAATATTGAGTAATATAATGAAGAAAGAACTGCTTACTGCTGCATCACCTCTTAATCTTATTTTGCTTTAAATGATTTGGCTCAGTTTTTTTAATCTTTCCTCAAAACTCATCCCCTGTAGTCTTGGACTCTGCCTTGTTGCTCTTCTCTGGACTTTCTCCAGTGCTGCTATGTCCTTTTTGTAGCCTGCAGACTTAAACTGCACACAGGTCTCCAGATGAGGCCTCACCAGTGTGTTATAAAGCTTGAGCAGAAGCTCCTTGGACTTGAACTCCACATATCAAGGCACTATATAACTTGACATTCTGTGAGCCTTCTTAATGGCTTGTGAACACTGTCTGGCAGTTGATAGTGTTGAGTCAATTGCAACTCCTAAATACTTCTCATAAGGTGTACTCTTGATTTTCAGACCTCCCATTGTGTATTCAAACCTAACATTTCTACTTCCACTTGAGCATGGGAAAGGTGCAATGTTAATACAGTTTATTATTATTATTATTATTATTATTATTAGGTGTAATACCTTACAATTACCGACATTAAATTTCTTCTGCCACAAGTTCATCAGTAATGTTTTAACAGATTCTCAATTATCTGCCAATCCAGCGTGTTACTTATATTCCTATACAAATATATATATTAACAACAACATTGGCCCAAACACTGACCCTTACTGGACACCACTCTTAGCATTATCCAGTTCTGATGAGTTTCCTTGCACCATCACCCTCTGCTTCCTGTGTCTGAGCCTATTCTGCACCCACCTACACACCAGACCCTGAACTTCCACTTCTTTAAGTTTGATGCCCAATGCTTTTTGAAAATCAAGATAATATAATCTGCTCCACTTTTAATCATATCCTTTTTTTGCTTCCCCATAGAATTCCAGCATGTTAGAAAAACTCCTGTTCTTGTCATATGCTGCTCAATTCTATCCTTAATAATTCCTTCCATTACTTTTTCTGTGATGCACGTTAAGCTTACTGGGCTATACTTACTTGGATCTGCCAGGTCACCCATTTTATAGAACTGGATAACATTTGCCATTTTCCAGTCCTTTGGTGTCTCCCCAGTGAACAGTCCCTTCATAAAAATATCTGTCAAGACTTTAGATCTGAACTCACTAACCTCCTTAATAACTCATGGGTAAACATTATCTGGTCCTGGTGATTTGTTTGATTTCTACTTTATTAATCTGAGCAGCTTCTCTCCCTGTACAACTTCCAAATCCTTCAGCATCTCCTTAGTAGTCCCTTTTACTGTTGGGAGGTTATCCACTTCCTCACTTGTGAAGACCCCAGAAAAATGCAAGTTTAGAGCCTCTGCTATTTCATTATCTGTATTTTTACTTTCCTTTACTATTCCTTGCACTTCACCTCCTTCTTGAATGTTCTTTTACTACTAAAATAATGGAGGAATTTCTTAGGGTCGTCTCTCATCTTATCTGCAATACTCCTCTCCAGCTTTCTTTTAGCCTCTCTAATATCCTACTTAATGTCAGCCCTCATGTTCTCATATGCCCAATGATTCACATTGGAGTTATTAGTTTTGTACGCCTTATTCGTCTGATTTTTCCTTTACACCTTCTTTTTTAATTCTTTACCAACTGCAGAGTTTTCTTACATTTCCTATTAATTCCAAATGTAGGTATGTACCTGTCCTGAATTACATATAAAACATTTTTAAACCTGTTCCTTGGCCCCTGAACTGTCTCCACACTTAAAATCTTATCCCAGTCTATTCTCCTTAAACTTTGCCGCATCTGCTCAAAATTGTTGCGTGCCTTGAGAGCAACACTGGACTCGGGAGGATGGTTACAGTTGGCGTGCTTGGCTTTGTCGTGTGTATCCCATGACGCAGTAGGAGGGTTAGAGTTGTCGGGTGGGGCTCTGTCGAGCGTATCTCATGGTCTTATAGTTGGCGGGCGGGGTTCTGTCTTGCTTGCGCGCACTGTCTTGCGTGCCCTTAGTGAATTATATACTGTATATAGATAATGAGGTTATTAGAAATAAACTTAATGCATTAGGATTAAAAGTCAAGATGGAGGTAAAGAATTTAGGGGTAACTATTGACTCTGACCTGAATTTTAAATCATATATTAATCAGATTACTAGGGCAGCATTTTTTCACTTAAGAAATATAGCAAAAGTTAGACTTTTGTTAGTTAAATTAGTTCACGCTTTTGTTTTCAGTCGACTACATTACTGTAATGCACTCCTGTTAGGACCACCCAAAAAGACATCAATAGATTACAACAAGTGCAGAATGCAGCTACTAGAATCTTAACTCGGAAAAGAAAATCCGAGCACATCACACCAGTTTTGTATTTACTACATTGGATTCCTGTGTCATATAGAATTGACTTTAAAATACTGCTCATGGTTTACAAAGCCTTAAATAATCTCGCTCCATCTTATATTTCAGAATGTCTTACACCTTACACTCTAAATCGTAACCTTAGATCTTCAAATGAGTGTCTGCTTAGAATTTCAAGAGATAAACTTAAAAGAAGTGGTGAGGCGGCCTTCTGCTGTTATGCACCTAAAATCTGGAATAGCCTCCCAATAGGAATTCACCAGGCTGATACGGAGGAGCACTTTAAAACACTGCTGAAAACACATTACTTTAACATGGCTTTCTCATAGCTTCATCTTAGTTTATGCTCTGTATATTCAATTAATTATCATTATTATTCATGGTGACTCCAAAATCCGTACTAACCCCTACTGTCTCTTCTGTTCTTAGTGCGGTTTTCTGCGCCACCACCGCCTGATCAAAGTACAGTGATGTCCCTACATTGATGGATTAAAGGTCAGAAGTTCACATGACCATCATCATCAAATTCTTCCATGAGAAAGCTGAAAACCATGAGGTCACTTATGTTAGGTAGAATGCCTAGAGGGGGCTGGGTGGTCTCGTGGCCTTTGAACCCCTGCAGATGTTATTATTTTTTTTCTCTAGCCGTCTGGAGTTTTTTTGTTTTTTCTGTCCTCCTTGGCCATCAGACCTTACTTTTATTATATGTTAATTAGTGTTCCCTAATTTTAATAATTTATTTTGTCTTTTTTCTCTTTCTTCATTATGTAAAGCACTTTGAGCTACAATGTTTTGTATGAAAATGTGCTATATAAATAAATGTTGTTGTTGTTGGTCTGAAGTCAGCGATTTACCTTCAACACTTTACTCGGTATTAGCATTTTCTCATTTCCTTTAGTTGAATTTCACCTTCTGTGACACTTCAGTGGGAGTTCTGTCCCTCAGCTGAAGTCCTGGTCTAAACCGAATGCCTCCTTCCGGGGACAACTTGTTTTTATGGTGTCTCTGGCCGAAGGAGTGTAGTCCTCTCCAGGGCTTGTGGTTGTGGCTAGCCACCATGTAATAAATGTATAAGTTTAATATATCACTGTGCTCTGTGTAAATATATTTTATACATCTACTTTTCTTTCTACTTACATGAACAGTTGACACATTTAGCATAGGGGGCTCATCATTTAGATGCTAGGCAAGCATTATAAGACAAAACAGGTAGACACAACTGCGAAATGGGCAGTCAGACTGATGACCACTGTATCCTATTTTTGTCTGTCAAAGTCAGCATAAAACTGTATCCCCTTTTCCTTGTTTGCAATGTCACGATTCATCTAAGTGGGGGCCTGCACATGAAGAAAGAGCATAAAGCCTTGGAACATTGCCCAGCACACCTTTGAAGCCAACAGACAGATGGGAGATAACGTCATCCGATCCAGAAAATTCTTCCAACACAGCAGCAAAAATGGCAGGCTCTACACATCGGGCCCCCATTCCCAAACTGGGTTCTTGGCATTGGCTTCTTTCATCTGTTATGCAGTGTAAGCCGTCATTAAAGAAAGCTAAATTATTTCTCCTATGTGATTTCTTACCACCGTATCACTAAGGGAGCAGTTTCGCCTTTTTATATTATATCTATTTAGATTCGGGTTATGTAACACTCCGCAATTACAAAAGAATCCATTCCAACACGGGAGCTAACAACCCCAGCTGGATACACCACCATCTTTGGAACTGCAGTGGAGAGAGAAGAAGTGGTTAATGCCAGCACCCCCCTTTATGTCGCAAGATGGAATTGCTTAAAGCCTGGAAGGTGGTCCCCCTGGCGCACATGCAAGTTACTTTCATTCCCTGGGTACACTTGAGATTAACTAAAAAACCACAGACACTTGTAATAAACTACCAGGTAGTGTGGAAGAAGCAGAACTTTAGGGACTTTCAAAACTCGACTTGCTGTTATTGTGGAAGAATTAAGTGGATAGGACTGGCGGGCTTTGTTGGGCCCCTTCTTATCCAGATTGTTCTAATGTATTAAAGTTTCTTTTTGTAGCCTGACAAAGTGTTCCCTACACTACATTTTGAATACACAGGGCACATTGCAGAATTTTTGAAAAGTAATCGCAGCACTAAAGTTGTCTCGCACTCTGGGTGTATCTACCATTTTGGGATTTTCTAGCCTGAGAGATTAATTTAGCAGCTACCTACTTATCAGTTGATATCTTCTCCTCTTTACAAGTTCACTGCCTCAGGCCGTCATCTTCCATTTTTTTTAACTTGTTCCACCAGCTTTTGAATGAAAATTAACTAAGAAGTCTCTCCCTGCCAATTTAAAAATGTTTCTAAGTGGTGTATCATGGAGTCAGTTCAACAGATTATTGTGGCAGATTTTAACAGGTCCTCTCATTTTTAACTGTAATGAATTAAAGAAGCAGTAATTATTTTGAAATTCTCTTACTGTGTGTGACTAAATATGTTTGCTCAGTCAGTCTGCCATATCAGGATATGTGTGGATATCCAATAGCAAAGAAGGACCTCCTTTATGTCCACCATTGTTAGCTGCATTACTGACCAGAGATATTGTGATCATTTCATTGATTTTTTATTTTATGATGTACAGGCCAGGGGATGTGGTGCTTTCACTATCTACACAGGGTCTGCTTTCAGAGAAAACACAATTTCTTTCTTTTAAGCAGGGCACCTACGCACATCTGCTGTGTACCTTCTATTTTTTGGTATTTCTAGACTAATTGAAGACTCGTTTTCAATTCTGAAAAATAATTTTCTGCAGTGGAGTACCACCATGTCCAGGGTTTGTTTCTGCCTTGCACGCTATGCTAGCTGTGATAGGCTCTGGCAGACCCCCATGACCCTGTTCAGGGCTAAGTGTGATAGAAAATGACTGACTGACTAACTGAATTTTCAAATTTTGAGATTTTAAATATTTCCAATTTTGTTCATCATATTTACAACATGCCCTGTGATGGACTGAAACCTTGCCCAGATGTTATCTTGCTCCCCATCATTGCCTGGGATAGGCTCCAGCTTCATTTTTTGTATTTGTATTATTGTATTTATTGTATTGTGCTCTCCATAATATTTGGGACAAAGCCTCATTTTTCCTTTGATTTGCCCCTCTGCTCCAGAGTTTAAAATGACAAATCAAACAAGTCAGACTTTGTGATTAAAGTGCACATTGCAGACTTTGATTTACAGGGATTTGCACACATTTTGGTCACACAGCCCCTTTTCTACACGCCCCAAATTTCAAAAATGTTTGGACACAATAATGACATGTCTATTACAGTTGTCACATTTAGGACTTTGTCACGTATCCTTTGTGTGTGTTATGGGCCCCACAAGTGGGCCACAGAAACAAAAATGACAAATTAACAAATCCTGAAATGTATGCGAACTTCGCCTCCACCAGAGACGTGACATTAACCAGGTCTGGACCTGAACTCCAATGGTGATGTAATCCAGGTTTTTGGCCCTCAAGACTTCTATCTGTGGAACAGCAATGAGAGCACACCTTTTTTGTTCCATTGTTTAAGTTGCGTCTCTTTATTTACATTAAAGCCATTATAACCTTGCATATATACAATACAGTCTGTCAGTCATTCTCCAACCCTCTATATCCTGACACAGGGTCACGGGGGTCTGCTGGAGCCAATCCCAGCCAACACAGGGTGCAAGGTAGGAACCAATTCCGGTCAGGGCGCCAACCATCCGCAGGAAACACACACACACCAAGCATAAACTACAGACAATTTAGGATCGCCAATGCACCTAACCTGCTTGTCTTTGGACTGTGGTAGGAAACCCACGCAGACACAACACGAACATGCAAACTCCACACAGGGAGGACCTGGGAAGCAAACCCAGGTCTCCTTACTACAAGGCAGCAGCACCACCACAATACAATACAATACAATTTTTGTATAGCCCAAAGTCACACAAGAAGTGGGACAATGTGCTTTAACAGGCTCTGCCTCTAGATAGCCCCACAGTCGTGACTCTCTAAGAAGACAAGGAAAAACTCCCAAAAAAATAAAATCCCTTGTAGGGAAAAAAAATGGAAGAAACCTTGGGAAAGGAAGTTCAAAGAGAGACCCCTTTCCAAGGAGGGTTGGGCTTGCAATAGGTGTCAAAGAGAAGGAGGTCAGTAAAATACAATACACAGAACAGAACACAAGTAATCCTTAATACAGTATAACGGTAAAATAAAAATATTACAAGTACATATATTATTATATGGGTGGCACGGTGGTGAAGTGGTAGCGCTGCTGATTCGCAGTAAGGAGACCTGGGTTCGCTTTCCAGGTCCTTCCTGTGTGGAGTTTTACTGTTGGGTTTCCTCCAACAGTACAAAGACATGCAGGTTAGGTGCATTGACAATCCTAAATTGTCCCTAGTGTGTGTGCCCTGCGGTGGGCTGGAGCCCTGCCCGAGATTTGTTCCTGCCTTGTGCCCTGTGTTGGCTGGGATTGGCTCCAGCAGACTCCCGTGACCCCACAGTTAGGATATAGAGGGTTGGATAATGAATGGACATATATTATTATAGTATATATATTTCACCATTTTAGTTCCAGTGTTTTTACCCTTTTATCAGCATAACTATCCATGAGAAGTATATTTCTTATTCTATATTTACATTCTCAGGTGTGTTCCCAATACCTCCTTATTCCATCAAGAGTCTCAATGAACAGGATCACATACACATAAACACACATGTACATACATTAAGTAATCCATAGCTGCTAGGTTAATATAGAAAAAGATGATTGAAATACTTTATTTAAAGCAAGCTGTGTCCTGGGCCAGAACATTTGCCTTGGATTAGATTATATGCAGAGGCCAGTGATATTTTCATAACAAAAACGAGAATTAGAACTAAAAATACTGTTTTTCGTTTTACAAGAACAAGAACCGAGATTAATTCAAACAGAAAAACTAAAACTAAATAATAATAAAAATGAGTAATATGTGAACAAACTAAGATGAGAATTAAAATTGAGTAAAAAACGTTGCGCTGTTTACTATGCAGTGATCTTGTAACTTGGGCTTACTTGGTGCAACTTCCATAAAAGACCGTTGTTTGTTTGTTGAGCACATTTGGTGTGTTGGGTTGAAGCAGTAGGATCGTGTGGTAGACGATGACGAATTTTGCACAGATGTTTGTGGGTATAAAGCGAGAAAGTAAAGTGTAGAAATACTTTAATTGCAGCACAGATGATAATGAAAGCAAATGTAGCGTGCAAGAAGAAGAAGAAAAGAGTCTCAGAGTTTCAGTGCAGGACAAACAGGAAGTCCAGCACCTCTCTGGCACCAGGACTGCAGTACTGGCAGCAGAAATTGTCAACATAAAGTCTGCAGGGGCCAGTGGCCAAGGACTTCGTCTGTGCACCTGCATCACAGGCGTTCATCGAGTGAAAATTTTCACTGTGTGGCTATCTGTGAAATGGACGTCATCGCAACATGAACAAATCTCTTGAAATGTGTGCTTGTTTAAAGCTTAACAGCAATGTGCTTGCACAGACTGGTTACTTGGGTTGAAACATTTGATCTTGCCGACTACACTCTTTAGGCTGCTTAATCTGTCTGATCATTGATAGCCAAGCTGTATTTAATGGCATCATGAACTGTGAGTGTATTTTGTTGACTGAACCATAACTTGCATTGAAATACATGTAGGCCAGCATTTGTGGTCTTGCAATAGAAAAAAGTAAATAAATAAAAGTGTACTAATATTTTGTAAAAAGGCCAGAACTAAATAAAATAAAAACTAAAATTTTAAACAGAGAACTAAATAAAAAGAAAAATTGTTGACTTCACTGAAAACTAGAATGAAATAAAAATTAATTTTATAAAATAAAATAAAAACTAAAACTACAATTAATATCAGAAGTAAAGTATCACTGGTAGAGGCACAACTAGTGTCTTCATTATAGAACTCTCTTTTTTTTTAAATTACATTTCTAAAGATATGAAACAAACCTTTTAGCATTAACCTTCAATGCTACTCTTATCATATTTCAAATACTTTCATAAAGTAAACGTTTCATATTTATACATGAATAACATAACACAGCAGTAACCATTCATCTCAAACATCTTAGCCATTATATAACTTATTTACATCTAATACAGTTTAAAAAATATTCATTTAACAAAAGTACCAAGTGTTTAGGAGCCAAGCAACTATTTTAAAAAGCTGCACTCTTATTTGGCGAGTGATCCACAGCTCCGTCATCTATCTGCAGTGCAGCAGCAGTCTTTGCACCTGAGCAGTTGGCTGCTTGCATTTAGTGAGTTTTTACTTCGCCTCTCTGAAGCAATACTTATCACCATACTACCGTAACGTTCTGAGTATAACTTGACTCTCAGTTAAAAGGTAAAATCTTCAAATTTATTGTATACTAGCTGTGTAAGCTCGTGCTGTAAAAGGCCCGGGACCCTAGAAACTATTAAAATCGTGAGAAAAATATTTAAATGTGGAGATGTCAAGTAATTGAAAGGAACTACTCTGGGCATCTCTCTCCTAGGAGGATTCGTTTTGCCGACGTGCTCGCCTCGCTTGTGTATTAGCGGCGAGAGGAAAAGTAAAATGGATAATGTTTTGCCAATGTTAGCAGCTAAGCAACTTTGTCCTTCTTCTGAGGTTTCATTTTATTGACTTGCTGGCCCCACTTGTGTTATTAGTGGCTAAGCGAATTTTCTGTTTCCACGGTGGTTGAGCCCTTACCCTGACTCCACCTCTTATTTCCGGGACGGACAGACAGACAGACACACTTCCACGTGTAGACGTTTATATATAAGAATAACCTGTGGAATAGGTAGAGTGGAGCAGGAATAAGAGCAGCATACCACTTTCAATCTGTTGTCCAAGTTGTGTCTGAGGGACGGGCAGAAGTTCGTCCCTTTACTGCAACCCTGACGGAACCAGTTGAGTGTGAAACACGTTACTGCTCCATTTCACAGTCCGTTTTCATGGTCCACTTGACAACAGGAACCCATTCTTTCCCAAATAGCATCACTTTCTGTGATTTATTACATTAATAAAAAAACTATCGTGGCCACTTTTTTTTGAGTGTGCCACACATACAATGACAGCTTGAAGTCTGTTATTCATAGACATCATGAGGTGCTGAGGGTCTCCTCTGGTGATGTTCTGCCAAGCCTCTAATGCAGCCATCTTTAGCTCCTGCTTGTTTCAGGGGGGCTTGTCCCCTTAAGTTTTCTCTTCAGCATATGGAAGGTCTGCTGAATTGCATTTCAATCAGATGACTTGCTTGGCCATTCAAGATTTTTCCAATTTTTATATCTGAAAAGCTCCTGTTTGTTCTCAACAGTAAGTTTGGTTCATTATCTTGTACGATGAAGCTTTTGGAGGCATTTAGTGGTGTCACACACGTATACTTAGGAGGCAGTCAACAAGTCCTGAGGTCATTGGGGTACTGATGCCTCTCTCTCTGTCCTTACAGAACAAAAGACAAACCGTAAACACACACACTCAGCGGCAACACTTCCGGTCTCTGAAAATGGCTTCCTCTGGACATCTCCAGTGGATAATGTCACTTCCAGCCCATCTATGATGATATCACTTCCGGCTCCTCAGGATGAAGTCATTTCCAGTCTATCTGTGACGACGTCACTTCGGCTCCCCAGGATGACAGCACTTCTGGTCCATCTGTGATGATGCCACTTCTGGCTCCTCAGGATGATGTCACTTCATGTCTGCCTGTGATGACGTCACTTCCGGTTTCATCGTCATTTCCTCACAACTCATTTTCTGCAGCCAACTGGTATATAAAAAGGATCATTCCACCTCTGTATTCTGGGAAATGTTTTGGTTTTATTCATCATATATTGACCGAACTTATTGTTTTTCCCCCACGGATATTATATGGGGCAATTCCCCAACTCTTTTTGCAATTTCTGCGTGATTTAATTCTGTTATATTTGGCGTAGCTGGCAGAATACATTTGTTCCAGAATGTCAGAGGAACAAGACCTCAAGACTGTTTTGACCACCATGATGACTGAATTACAACAACTGAAGATTCAAGTAGGAGAAACATGTACCCAACTGGCGGAGTTGGAAGCTTGGACTGCGGCAGCAGTATAGGCGGAGACTTCTCGGTTTTTACCTCCTCAGTTGACTCACTTAACTGAGGGGGATGATGTAGAATCTTACTTTTTTGATTTTTGAGCACACTGCAAATGTAAAAGATGGCCAAGGTCGGAGTGAGCTTACATTCTGGGACCCTACTTGAAGGGAGAAGCTTAGAGGGCTTTTTATGACCTTACTGAGGAGCAGGCCACCGATTATGACATGTTAAAAATGGAGGTGTATAAGTGCTACGGTGTGTGTCAGCGGCACAGCGGCTGAGAGAATGGCGGGAGTGGATGTTTGATCCGGAGCAGCCAATAACAGCTCAAGCCTTTGAGGTTTGGGGCAAAGTCGGACACTGGCTATGTTCAAATGTGAATAGTGCCCAAATGATGGCCAAGCTCCTAGCCTGTGAGACCTTCATCAATGCATTCCCCGACCAATTCGCCCAGCAAGTCCGTAAACAAGAAGTTACCTCCATGGAAAACCTCATAGAGGTGGCTGAGTGAAACTGGACGGTCTGTAAACTGGACGGGTCAGAATGGTCCTTTCGTCAGTCTTGACAGGTTTTGTGTACCTCACCCTTAACCTACCTGACCACTCACAGAAATCACCTCCTGAAAGAGGAGAAATCGTTTATCCCTCCCCGCTGTTTCAAGCGTGGGGGGTTTGACATATGTTTCCCGCATGCCAAACCACAGAGCCCATGGATTGTTCTCACAGCAAGGGAGAGAGGTATTGTGCTCTGATCAACCCTTTGTCCATCCCTTATATGGGAGTATTAATATTTAATGGGTATAGAGTGACAGTTATGTTTGACTCCAGGAGTAACATTTCTATTGTTGCTCATCATTATGTTTTGCCAAGACCAATCTTAGATGTATTCACAGGGAAACTTGTTATTACAAATCCGCCTCATGTGTCATCTCAGTTGAGAATATCATGAAATGTCTGGTGGTTGCTGTATTACCCAGTCCACCTTATCCTGTGATACTAGGGCGAGACTGGTCTGACAGTAACAGTAATAACACTAATCCGACTACCTCCACACCTTGTACAACGGCACATAGGACCGATACAGCAACTCAGTCTGACGGAGATGAGAGTCCTTCAGGCAATCCGGAAGTCACCCCAACGACCGGAGAGCCTGGATGGTCTGAAACTCTGCCCATTGAAGTTGAACAATTGCCTATTCAAGAAGTAGCTTCTCAGTTTAGATTAACGCCATCCTCCTTTAAAAGGTAGCAGTGGAACGATGATTCCTTAAAATTTGTGAGAAATGCATTTATTTCTGTTAATTTGTCAATCATCCTATGATCCCACGCCACGAATGCCCTACTTTGTTAATAAAAATAATCTCTTGTATCAGGTGGCAGAATGAGGGGGAGGTGAGATCACTGTAGTTAATCCCGTGTACTTATTGGCGGCAAGTATGTGAATTATCTCATGCCTATCTCCTAGGAGCCCATTTGGGGACCGAAAAAACACTTGAACAAATTAAGTTCCAATTTTATTGGCCAGGAATAAATGGGGAGGTCAGACAATACTGTGCTTCATGTCCAGAATGCCAGCTTCACCAGATTCCTAGAAAGGACCACGCTCCTCTTATTCCTCTACCCCTTATTGACATGCCATTTAAAAGGGTCGGCATTGATGTCGTTGGACACCTCAAACCATCATTATATAGCCATAAATATATTTTGGTCATGATGGATTATTCCACTCAATTTCGAGAGGATGTTCACTTGCGCTTAGCAACCTCTAAAATAATCACACAGGAATTAGTAGGGATATTCGCACATGTTTGGATTCCCAAATTGGTACCAACAGACCAAGGACCTCCCTTCACTTCAGAAACGTTCAGGGAGGTTGCTAAAATATCGCAAATTAAACATCTTAAAACATTGGTCTATCACCCACAAACAGATGGTCTGATAGATTGATTTAATCAAATGCTTAATTAAGCAGATGTTAAGCAAGGTAGTCACAAGGATGGAAGAAACTGGGATCAGTTGCTTCCCCTCCTATTATTTGTCTATAGTGAAGTTTCGCAGACCTCTATGGGCTTTTCTCCTTTTGAACTCTTGTACAGTAGATAACCCCACAGTCTATTGGACATGCTAAAAGAAGGATGGGAAGAAGAGGTCCTCCATCCATCCATTATCCAACCCACTATATCCTAACTACAGGGTCACGGGGGTCTGCTGGAGCCAATCCCAGCCAACACAGGGCGCAAGGGAGGAAACAAACCCCGGGCATGGTGCCAGCTCACTGCAGCAAAGAGGTCCTTCCCTCTTCAAATATTTTGGAATATATCGCTCAATTACACAATAGATTGGCAAAAATTAGACATGTAGTAAAATAGCATCTAGAAAAGGCTCAAACAGTATAGGAGCAATATTACAATCAGAAAACACCACCCTCCGGGAATTTCTCCCAGGAGATCATGTTATGGTGCTTGTACCTACTTCCCATTCCAAATTATTGTCACATTGGCAAGGCCCATACGAAATTAAGGAATGAAAAGGACTCATCGATTATTCGGTTAAACAACCAACTTGTTGGCTGAGCGATTGCATTTATCATGTAAATTTGCTGAAACCGTGGAAGGATAGAGAGACTGAGCCCCCTTCCGGTCAGCCATGCTCCCTTTTTGTCGAACACCAAACCCTTAATTTCGGATATGATTTGACTTGGCAACAGGGAAAGGAGCTGGAAACAGCCATCCTGTCAATCCCGTAAATAGTGAGCTACCTGGTCGCACGGCGCTGATTGAACATAACGTCATTATTGACCCGGGAGTGATTGTCTGAGAATGCCAGTATCAGCTTCCCAAGTCGAAAAAGACTGAAGTGGATTTAGAAATTAGACATATGCTGGATATGGGAGTAATTGAATAATGCTACAGCCCATGGTCCAGTCCTCTCGTCTTAGTTCCAAAACCTGATGGTTTGTGGACATTCTGTAATGACATCTGACTACTCAATCTGATATCCAAATTTGATGCTTATTTGATACCTCAAGTTGATGATCTCCTCGAATGGCTAAATAATGTTCAATATCTAACTACCCTTGATTGGAATAAAGGGTACTGGCAAATTCCCTTAATGCGTTCCACCAAAGAAAAAAATGCCTTTAGTACACCTAGCAGACACTGGCAATACATGGTACTTCCATTTGGTTTGCACGGGCACCAGTGACCTTTCAACATGTGGTGGACACGCTGTTATGGTCCCATAATTCCTACAGTGCCGCCTACATAGATGATGTAGTCATCTATTCCGGAACCCGGAAGGAACATATATGGAAGGTTACAGCTGTTCTCTTAACACTTGCACAAGCTGGACTTCTTATCATTCCGAAGAAGTGTTTCTTCGGGCTGAAAAAAGCCAAATATTTAGGTTATCTGGTGGGAGGAGGTACAGTGAAGCCACAGTACTCTAAAGTTGATGCCATTATTAATTGGCCCTGTCCAGTAATTAAAAGGCAAGTTTTGGCATCCCTGAGATTAGCAAGTTACTACTGCCGATTTGTTCCTGGCTTCTCAGGAAAGGCTACGCCTCTAACTGATTTAACACTGAACCCCAAAATTCCAGACACAACTACACACAGACAGTCCGTGTTCAAGTGAAGGTATTCCTATTAGACAAAGTACCTTCACAGAGGTCTTGTTTCCCCAATCCCAACAATGCAATTATTTCTTCCTTTTCTAATCCCTCTTTCACTCCTCCTGGCGAGCAGAGTGGAGGGCTCTCTTTTAACTCCAGACTTGGGAATATTTCTGGTGTTTTAAAAAATTGTTTAAAAATAAATGAAATCTCCCTGTGGAGGCCCCCATAGAGCTTGACAGGGCTGCCCTGCAGGAGTCCATAATGCTGCTGCCCAGTACACAGGGGGACACTTTGCCCATAGCAGGCAGTTACCCCCTGTGCTATTAGGAAACCAGCCCCACTGTAATGTCCTTCCACATCCAGGCTCTGGCATGGAAAGGAGGTATTGTTAGTCCCTCCCTGACCTTCTATTATCAAGGCTTTCTGGCCAGGTAAGGGGGTGGGCTTCACACAAGCTGAGATGCCGGTTCTTATATCACACATGAAATGGATGGAGAGGTGGGCTTTATTCAAGGCTAACAGGAGCTGGCTGTGGGACTGCTCATATGTTTTGGCTCCTTTGCTTGAAATCCCTCTTGGCTGGGTTAGAGATAAAGACTACTGGTGGTCTCCTTCAACCTCCCACCCATTGCAACCCTACCAGGTGTCTGAGGTATTGAGGTGCTTAAGTTGGAGAGTGAAAAAGTGATCATAAGGAGGGTTTTGTGGCATATTTCAAAGGGAATCCCAAATATACACACCTCTTCATTTATTGCACTTCGTCTGGTCAATTTTGAAGTTAGCTTTAATGTTTTATTGTACAAATAACACCCAATAGACATTTTGATATTTAAAAATCTTTAATTAGATGTTCAAAAAATACACTGATAATTTAAAAAATCTCTTGAGATTACGCTGAGGACATGACAGTAAATACCAACATCTGAGTTAGAAGACAAGAGAAGGACACTTAGAAGACAACATCATTTAAACACATGGAATCAAAATAAAGAAGAAGAGTTTAACAGCCTGCTTTACTTCTGTTGCCGATACTCTCTTGACACATTGGGACCAGAGTGCTGTATGTATTTTCAGTGTTTCTAATCTAACATAGCAAACCTAACATTATGAGACCCACGTAATCCAATTGGAGAGCACAGTGGAGCAAACAATAGTATCAGGCACCAGTGTGCCAGTCCATTGCTTGTTCCACTCAAATTCACATGAGATGCCCATGTCGATGGCTAATTGACACCCAATGCACATCTTTAGAATGTGGGAGGAAAACTCAAAGAGAACTTCACCTGAGGTGTTTGAACCCAAGATGATGGTTCCAGGAAGCACCAGTGCAGCACTTCACCCAATCTGCAGACATGATAGCTAAATTAGAGCTTTGGCATTAAGAAAACCCCCTAAATAGAATGAGCTGAAATTAAACATGAAGAAATAAGTGTGATGGTTATTTACTGTCTGTATTTGATTTCTTTCAGTCTGATTAAAAAGAAAAATCTAATTTAACGTTAATATAAAAACGTGTCTTTAAACCCGACCCTGATTTCAATTCAATTATTCCCACATCTGTTTACAGTGAAGCTGAGAGCGCCTTTTCACTCTTATTTCTCCTCAGAAATCTGCTCCATTGAGACGCCATTGTCAAGATATTCAAAAACCCGACGAAGGAAGGCTTTCATATCTGACCACCTTTGACATTTTCGCTTTGAAAACCAGGGCACCAGCAAAAATGGCCACTGCTACAATCAATGCCACTGCCACAACCACAGTATTCAGATTCTGCCCTAAATCTGTGAAGAAAAAATAGGAAAGGAAAAAAATGTTAATTAATATAATGTACCAAATACAAAGATAGACATATTATTTTATATACTTAATGTCCATAGTCACCAACGTCCCAAGACACTTCCCAAAAAATATTATAGAGGGGGTCCAATCAGTACTGGGACTGCTGAACAGAGGAGTTGCCACAAAAGAGGACTATGCACATGTCTGGGCAGACACCACTAGGGGGCAGTGATTGTCATTTTCACAAGAAGTAGCTAAAGAGTAATAACTTAAGGGAAATAAATTTAGGAAAATGGAAATGGAGAACAAAAGGTAACTTCTTAGACTGTCTCCAACTTGTGAAATGTTAACTAGAGAAGTGTCTAGGCCTGGGGTTCTTAAGCTGATGTCCCTGGACCCCTAGGGGGTCTATGGATGGTTTTGGGGGACTGTGAAGGTCAGGTAAAAAGATTCAGAGTAGATGTAGTAGTAGTAATGGCAGTAGAAAACATAGTAGCAGTAGATCTGCTTTAATTTGCACAAAAGGATTGTGTTTCATAATTATAATGAGTGGCCATGACTTTTGCATATAAAGGAGTGATTTTTTTTTTAGATTGTTTAATTTAAAGTTAAATCTTGATAAATAAAGTACATAATATTCATTGCATGCAAAGTTGTGTTTATGTTTGTATTTCTGGGAAGGGGGTCTATGCTATATGTACACCTGCCATACACAGGAGAGGATAAACTTTCTGCCCATTTAAAGGGAATCAGATGCTGAACATTACACAATACACAGAGTTCAGGGCTTACATGGCACATTGCTAACCCAAAAAAGCAGTCCCAGGGATTTGGCCAGAAGAAACTAAACTTTGGGTATAAGTCAGCCACCTCAGTGGACAGTTGAGTTAAGAGCCACAACATTAATCGTGACTTGGGTTACATTGGCATAAGTAGTACAAAGACTGAGTGATTTAGATAATAATGGAAGGACTTTGGAAATATACAGCTGTGTAAGTGGGCAGCCAACCCCGGGTGTAAACAGGACATTGCCTGTTATTTAAGCCTAGAAAGGCTGCAGCATATAGTGTTTATTTTTCATTATTTACCTTAAATTGTGCTCACTCCATGCATTCAGACCTTTAATTGTTTTATTTTAAATTTTTTAATAAATCTACTATTTTTCGGTCCTTAAGTTCCACAAATGTACAATGGTTTTGATATTTATACAAGGTAATGATAACCAGGTGCCATTGCTTGACACTGGATTATCGCACAGTTTGGCTTATAATCCAAAGGTTTAGCAATAATGATAGATAC
Source organism: Polypterus senegalus (assembly GCF_016835505.1). Classification (NCBI taxonomy): domain Eukaryota; kingdom Metazoa; phylum Chordata; class Cladistia; order Polypteriformes; family Polypteridae; genus Polypterus; species Polypterus senegalus. The sequence goes on from NC_053164.1 coordinate 141,568,391, forward strand.
AAATATTATGAAGTTCACTATGGTAATGGAAGTTCTAAATGACTGATATCATTTTACAACATATTCATTTTATTTTAAAATGTGTGCTCATGCATACTGTTCCTTTACATTAAGTAAACCTTAATATTTAGAGACAATACTCCTTGTACTCCTCCACATGTCACGGCACATAAGAAATGATTTCTGTAAACAGGTTTGTAGTAGTGCTCACTAAGAAAGGCGCTGTATAAAAAGATGGGGGTTTAACCACTCTTCTTAAGTGTGAGGCGACCTCAAGGGAGACGTAGAATATGACAGGCCTTGGATCAGTTGAAAAGCCTGGAAACACCTGGGAATCTACAGGAGGTGCAGTAGTTGTAATGAAATTTTATGGGAAGTATTTGTGTCCAGTATTGTTTGTCACCTGGACATTCATCAAAAGGAATGGACTTCAAAAAAAAAAAAGAAAAAATGAATCCTTTAAGTGACTTTCACTGCACCCTACAGTATGTCAGGCTTCTCGTCTGCCTTCCCTTTGTTACCCTTGCTTGCATAGAATATAATCTACTTGTGTGCATCTTCTTCCGCTCTTGTATGTCACCCTCTGTTCCTCCCTGTTCTTGAAATATGTATTCACCACAGCCATGTCCATCCTTGTTGCAAAATCCACTACCATCTGACCTTCTTCATTCCTCTCCTTGACACCATACCTACCCATCACCTCCTCATCACCTCTGTTCCCTTCACCAACATATCCATTGAAGTCTGCTTTAATCACCACTGTCTCTCCTTTTGGTACACTGTCCATCACTTATTTCTCATCTTTCACACACCCAACTTGCGGGACATATGTACTAACAACATTCACCATCACATCTCCAATTTCAAGCTTCATAATCATCACTTTGTCTGACAGTCTTTACACCCCCAAAACACTCTTGACATACTGTTCATTCAGAATAACCCCTACCCCATTTCTCCTCCCATCCACACTAGGCAGAAGAATTTGAACCCACCTCTGAACCACCTGGCCTTACTCCCCTTCCATTTAGTCTCTTGAAAGCACAACATATCAGCTTTCTTTCACTCCATAACATCAGCTAACTCTCCCCTTACCATTCATGCAGCCAACATTCAAAATTCCTACCCTCACTTCCACTCTCTTTAACTTCATCAAACACCTCCTCATATCCACCTCGGACACGCCTTCCCCCTACCATCTCCACGTACCAGCAGTAGCTAAAACTCCTCTCTAGGCACTCTGTCATATGCTAATAGTACTGGAGGTGGTGATTGTAAAAAAAGGGCCTCAACTGAAGGAAATGGAAATTCATATTGTTGTCCACATATTTTTCTGGCAAATTTTTACAATAGATTGCCCTTCTTGACATAACCATCCCAATTTACCCGGCTTGGGACTGGCAATAAGAAAAACAATGGTTTGGGCAACTCCTTTGGCTGGGTGACACATATACAATAATAGCTTCCATTATTATTATTGAATTAAATTATTATTGTGAATATTCCCTTTGGGATTAATAAAGTATCTATCTATCTATCTATCTATCTATCTATCTATCTATCTATCTATCTATCTATCTATCTATCTATCTATCTATCAAGAACTGTTCTTCTTAATGTTCGCCAAAATGACAAAAGTAAGTCATTCTGTGACAAAGTAAAAAGAGATTCAGTGAAAGCATTCTTCACTAACTTAGACCCAAAAAACAGATTCAGACTTACTGTTATTGTATTCAGTCTTCCCAGCAAGGTAGAGGGGTCCTTGGGAAATGAAGTGTTTCTGGCTCTCCAAAGATGTCGACCTCCTCACCCTGCCTGTGCCATTTGTGCTGTCAATGCAGTCCTGAGAGCATCGGGTGTCTAGACTGTCAGCGTCACACAGAATGACACTGCAGGTGATGAACACCTAAAAGCAGAACAACAATATAAACATTTTATAGAATCAACAAGCAGATAAAATGATTATATTTGGAAGTACAAGTGAATGTGTGCTCATCGTTTACCTGGGGGTAATCGCCAATAAAACTGTAGGCTTCCAGTCCAAAGTTAAATTGAGTCTGATTGATGGGAAAGATCATTACACTATCATCTTTAACACATCTAGAAGAGACATAATTCAATGTATAAATCAATTGATCAATTAGACAGAACATCCTAGCACCAAGTGAGAAATATGTCAGTGGTGTCACATTTATATTAGACTAGCAAAATACCCGCGCTTCGCAGCAGAGAAGAAGTGTGTTAAAGGAGTTATGAAAAAGAAAAGGAAACATTTTAAAAATAACGTAACATTTGCTTTCTATTCGTTTACATAAGCACAGTCCTTCACCAGCAATTATTTAATGTTAGCTCAGACCCGACACTTAAAAGTTTCTGTCGCACTTTTGCTGAGTTTATGCCAAACACTATTCTATCCCTGACCATCTCATTTTCGATTGCATAAGCACAGTCCTTCACCAGCAATTTTAACTTAGTTACAAAGTGATCAAAAGTCTCGTTTATACCCTGCGTCCTCTCATTAAACTTGTATCTCGCGAATATCGTAAACTTAATTTAAACTTACGGTTTACACCATGCTTTGTTTCCGCAGTAGCTGCACTTATGAATATGCTTGTATGCGTCACCCGCTTCATATTCTTTTGCTGCCTTCTCAATTGTGTAATGTGTTTTTTGTTCAGCACTCTTTGGAGCTCTTCCTTGTTCTCTATGTACTGCGTTCACAGTCAGTTCACGTGAGCCACTCTCTTGTGCGATCTTGCGATGTCCATGGCTTTATTTAATGTTAGCTAAGACCCAGCACTTAAAAGTTTCTCTCACACTTTCGCCGAGTTTGTACCAAACGCTATCGTTTGCATAAGCACAGTCCTTCACCCGCGAATATTTAGCGGCAGTATGTCTATTGGATTGCCGCTGACAGATGGCCTTATATGGGCAGGCACTCAATTACGTGGGAGGCGTGATGATGAAGGATGCAACTCCGCCTCACACGGTGACCGAGCTGCAGGCTATGGCCGTATATATGTACATAAGTAGGTTCCAGTTATGACCGTTACGCGTAGAATTTTGAAATGAAACCTGCCTAACTTTTGTAAGTAAGTTGTAAGGAATGAACCTGCCAAATTTCAGCCTTCTACCTACACGGGAAGTTGGGGAATTGGTGATGAGTGAGTGAGTCAGTCAGTGAGTCAGTCAGTGAGGGCTTTGCCTTTTATTAGCATAGACTAGCTATGTAAGCCCATGCTGTAAAAAGCCCGGGCTCCTAGAAACCACAGATTCTGGCACTTCAATCAATCAATCGCATTGCTTTGTGCATTAGCAGCTAAGTGAGGCTCTCTTTCCTTGGTGGTTTCATTTTGCCAACGTGTTTGCCTCCGTTGTCTATCAGTGGCTAAGCAAGTTTCTCTGTCCTCGGAGATTTCGTTTTTTTCCAATGTGCTCACCTCACTTGTGTATTAGCAAGTTTCTCTTTTCTCGGCAGTTTCATTTTGGCGACACAATCGATTTCTTTGAGCTTCATGCTGTTCCCTTGCATTTTCTGGCCTAACAGACAGACACACAGACTTCAACGCGTCAACGTTTATATATAAGATAACAATCTTAATTCACATGGACAATGACGATATGGGGAAACCTCTCTTTGTTCTGTTTTATTTTCATTTATTCTTAGGCTTTATTTGGATGAAGTTATACAGAACACATAGCTTATCAGTTCACTTTGAAAAGCTATTAATCCACTTTTAGGACGAATGTTGGGCAAAAGAGGGGAACAAAAAATGGATGGGGCAGCAGTCTATTGCAGGACACACTTACTCACGCACTTGACCCTGATAGTGGGTAATATTAACACGATACACGCATCTTTAGGTTCTGAGAGGGAAAACTGGTTACCATGTAAATACACAGGTAGACCTTAAATAGAAGTCAGTGTCCTTCTACACCACAGAACTACAGCATTTCCATTCCAGAATGCATGAATAGCATTGTTTTACTTGAAACGTAAGGCTGATCTGGCAGAGCATGAGCATGACATGTATGAGAACTGTATTAATAGTCATTTTCATTTCGATTGTCTGGCTGCCTCTCAAAGCAAACTATTGACAATATGCCCATATGTAACATGAATGAAGTCACTTCTTATATTTTGAGGTAAATACTGCATATATAACACTTTATGACCGAAGTCCTGCTTTGGTTTAACAACCAGAATAAGACGTTTAGGTCACCTATATGATGTTCTACAGGCCTCTTTGATGATCTTCATATGGTTTTTGTATTTTGTACTTGGGTATGCTATGTGCCGAGAACGCAAGCTATAGGTGAACTCCTTTTTATTCCAGAATATTCTACACAAAAAATGTTAGAATATCACTCCAACAGTTAATGTTAGAAGAAAACTGGATGGTGACACAGGACAGTGGTCCTTAGTACACCAGCATCTCTATAAATGAATGGGAGAAAAAGAAAACTTTCAAGGTTTTAAATAGTCAAGTCAAACATTCAGACCTCAACCTCACTGCAGCCCTAATGGCAGGAATTTCAAATAGCTGTGCATTAACAAGTGGCCTCAAACATCAAAAAATTGAAGCAGGTTGGAAGGAGGAGAAGAAAACAATTAGTTCCAATGATTGCTACTGTGAAAGAAAAATTAAGTGCTTGCAAGCTATTAAGGCTTAAAAGCTGACAAAGCTGTTTTGCTCTAACGCAGGTTAGTTATTCATACAGGCGTCTATCATAAGACAGGATGCAGTAAGCTGACCGAGGACAACTTCCTCTTTAGGAACGCGTCTGTTAGACCTTTCTATCTTTACGGCCCCCTCTGACACGTACACAGAACAGAAACGGTTGGGTGATTTGCGTAATAAAATGAAATGCTTAGGTAAACATATTATGCGTTTTTATAAGTAAGGGGAAGGTGGAGGGAGAAAATACAAACAAGATGATTGAAAAGTAGGGACTGCATGCATGACTCCTATGTACTCACCGGTGACTGTATAAAGACTGATTGATTGAACTATTCCTGTCTTCTTTCGGGGTTACTTACACACTACTAAAGATGGATTTACATGCAACAGAATCAGGAGCGATGCTTTTTAACTCGTAGATTCTGCATGTTGGTTTATATTTTATAAAATACAAGAAAGTTAAATATCTGATGGGATGTTTTCGCCTGAGGTCAGAATGATTTCATTTTAAGACTCTGTGAGGGCTACATGGTTGTTAGTTACTCTATGCAGTGAAATATAAAAAATAAAACTGGTGTAGCCTTTAGTTGTAGGGCACACAGGCACTAGAACGATCTATCGACCAACATAACAGAATGTCTACCAGTTTCAGTATTTAAATCAAGACAGAGGAATCATTATTTTAGCATATCATATGACTGTTTATGTTGCTCTGAAAGTTGTTTCATATTGCTTTCTTATCGTATTGTGTAACTATATTCATTTTACTTGTAAGGGCCTGTAGGAGGCGTAACAGAGCCCACAATCGCAGACACAATTGTATACACTCAGTCCCAGGTCCAAATAACCATTTTTTAAAATGAATATGCCATACACATGCTTCTCTTTCCAACGTCAGCACAATTATAGTGACAATTCTTTTCTTTCTTTCTTTCTTTCTTTCCAGCACTCCTCCCAGAAAATCTTTGCCCACCTCCTCCTAACTCCAACTCACCTGAGTGAGGCACGGAGGGCACCTTTAGGTCATACCTGTGAGTGCTTCTGGTGCACCCAGGAAGCACGTCCGGGTCAGGCGGTACCACCATAGGTTAATGGAGTCTTCTCCATGTCCTTTGGCGTCCCCAGTAGAACCCAACAGGGCTGCTTTTCCAAACAGAAAGTCCCATGCAGGCCTACAGTTGTCCAAACTGGCGCCAGACCAGAGGAGCCCTGCCACATATCATAGTGTTCTTGGCAGGCAGTACATTCATTATGTCCTGTCCCTAACTTGGAGAGGGAATAGGAACAATCATGGCCAAGATGACCATCCATCTGCTCTATCCTTTCAGTCAGGATTCCAGAAGACTTTACAACTATCAAAATATTTAAGTGTATTTTTACTCACATTTTATGATTTTGTTTCTGTTTATATTTCAACATTATGTTGTGTGAATATCAGTAATAATAAATATTGAACCTCTGAGGCAGTTATCATGATAACCTTTCAGAAATAAAGTCATTATTTAAGATATCCAACAAGTCCAATATGCCATAACATTCAAAATGATGATCAATAAAAACATACTCAATGAAAAGATACATTAATATCTAATTTAATTTATACACTTACTTTGACTGAGCTATTAATAAACTAGCCAAGACCAATGATTTGACACTGTTCAGTTCTACTCACTTTTAAGGAAGAAAGATCTAGAAGGCAGTGACTTTTTATTCACCCAGCCACAGTCAAATGACGAAGGTTCTGAGACAACAATCACTTCACTCAGGACTGAAAATTCAGTGAAAATATAATTGGCAGCTAAATGGAAATTTACCAGGAATGAGGGACCTAAAAGTTGCGACAGATGAAAGTGTTCATATGCTGACTAACAGTAAAAGAGTGAACACTTATGATGTTCATGGTGTGAGTGCCATAGTGGATGGAGAGGGATCCTGATCAGGATAAAAGGTGGTTCCTTACACGAAGGGAGGCCTTATTGGAAGGACAGAGATGGACTGGTTTCCCGTCCAGATTGGTTGTTTGTATCTTTTCCCAGAAGGGAAGCCTCATCGGAAGGACAGAAGGTGTCTGCTTCTCTGAGTAACGGATTCACTTTTGGCTTTTGCGTCTGGAGGTTGAAGCTCTCTGGTGCCGCACAGTATCAGCATTGGTGAAGTCTAAAGTGTAAATGAGTGAACTTCAAAAAGACTAAAGCAACGTTAAACTTACCAATGTGCACAAACATGAACAACCAGATTTCTACAAACAGTATTTCTGGATAATAGAGCCTAAGTGAAAAATGTTGTTTTGAGTCAAAGCTAAATGCTGCTTTCTAACAGAAGAAAGACAACGGTGGGTTTGAGTTGGTATGGGCTTAATTGGGTTTGATTACTAACAGATCTAGGATTGCATCAGGTGATTAGATAGGAATTGGAAGGTTATCTGTTTGGATCATGAATTGGGACAAAATCTGACCAACTTGCTAGCTAACAATCCTAAACAACAAAACAGATTTACAAGTAATGGCTATGGAAATGAAATCTGCATTTTATACTCATCTAGGCAAAGTCCACTGTAATGTTGCAGTTAGAACTCAGACAAACAAGTTAACCAAGTTCTGAGGGTGAGGAGGATGATGAGCTAAAATTGCTCTTAACCAAAGTGAAGATAGATAGATAGATAGATAGATAGATAGATAGATAGATAGATAGATAGATAGATAGATAGATAGATAGATAGATAGATAGATAGATAGATAGATACTTTATTAATCCCAAGGGGAAATTCACATACTCCAGCAGCAGCATACTGATAAGGAAACAATATTAAATTAAAGAGTGATAAAAATGCGGGTAAAACAGACAATAACTTTGTATAATGTTAACGTTTACCGCCCCGGGTGGAAATGAAGAGTCGTATATTGTGGGGTCTCCTCAGTCTGTCAGAGGAGCAGGACGGTGACAGCAGTCTGTCGCTGAAGCTGCTCCTCTGTCTGGAGATGACACTGTTTCGTGGATGCAGTGGATTCTCCATGATTGACAGAAGCCTGCTCAGTGCCCGTCGCTTTGCCACAGATGTGAAACTGTCCAGCTCCGTGCCTACAAAAGAACCTGCCTTCCTCACCAGTTTGTCCAGGCGTGAGGTGTCCCTCTTCTTTATGCTGCCTCCCCAGCACCCCACTGCATAGAAGAGGGCACTCAGCACAACCATCTGTTAGAACATCTGCAGCATCTTATTGCAGATGTTGAAGGACACCAGCCTTCTAAGGAAGTATAGTCGGCTCTGTCCTTTCTTACACAGAGCATCAGTATTGGCTGTCCAGTCCAATTTATCATCCAGCTGCACTCCCAGGTATTTATAGGTCTGCACCCCCTGCACACAGTCACGTCTGATGATCACCGGGTCCAAGAGGGGCCTGGGCCTCCTAAAATCCACCACCAGCTCCTTGGTTTTGCTGGTGTTCAGTTTTAGGTGGTTTGAGTCGCACCATTTAACAAAGTCCTTGATTAGGTCCCTATACTCCTCCTCCTGACCACTCCTGATGCAGCCCACGATAGCATGAATAGATAATGACTGACTAATGGTGCAGTGCAGGAGGTCTGACCCACAAATACATCTGAACAGTATCACACCTTAGTATATGTGGATAATGAATGTGGAATAATTTTTGGATTATTAGACATTGAACAATGAATACTGTATATACGTTGTCATTACTTCTATGTAGTTAAATTTCAAGCATTATTAGGATTTAGAGTGAAGCTCAAAAATGTCTGAGAATTGAAATCTCTGACAATTTAAAGGGCAACCAAGAAACTCACCTAAAGATAAGGGTCTAATCTATACCATTAAACACTTTTAAACATGTAAATGTGATTTACCCATTTGAAATGATGTCATAATAGATGGAGTCATTGGGGTCATCATGAGGCGTACTCCGGCATGTGTCGACAAACAGCTTGATGTTCTCTAGCGATGACCTTACACTGATGCCCATGTAAAACATCTGCCCGAGTTCCACCTCAACTGGGTACTCGCTGGGATCGATGATGCTTGTGAAGTCGCTGCTGTCATAAAACTCAAACAAAAAGGTGAAGGTCCCAAAGCCTGCTTCATAGAATTTGTAGTCGGCCTTGTGAGGGCTAAATGAAGCAGACGCTTGACTCGTATTTGAATAAGCACAACTGAAGGGAATCTCCATCTGGTTTACTGTGCTTATAATTTGATTAGGATAATCAAAAGTTGAAATTTCATTCTGGAAAATTATGGCAGTGCCATTATCCTGAAAAAGAAATTACGAGTAAAAGTATTAACTATTATACTGGGGATGTTAAAAAAAAGTCAAACCAAATAAAACATGCAAAGCACAGACATAACTTTCATATTTCAAATGGTCATTTACTTTCACAATGATTGGTGCCCTCCATCATGTGACTGTCATATGAACAAAAAACAGAAACACAACAGGCAGAGACTGAAGGGACCTTCAATCAGGCAAAGGAAAGACTAAGAGCAGGGTCAAGTTTAAAAATAAATCATGTCATTTAAGTTTATTTATGTCCAGAGACAGCACGATTACTGCCCTGTTCTCTCTTTGTCACATGTTTTGTCACAGAGCCCCCCATTTTAGTGCTTGTTGCCATGAAATATTGCTCAAGCTTAGTTCTTTTTTATGGGAGAAGAAGGAAGTTTAAAAGATTACTATGAGTAAGTACCCTGATTAGGAGATGACAACCAAAGTGGCAAAGTTAAAGAATAGTCGTAAGAGCACCAATGTCCAAGCCAAAGTAAATGTGAAAGTCAAGTTGTCTAAGTGGAACCTTATCGGTAATGGATAGTCCTATTCAAAATTGCTACATCTCCCCTCTGAGCAGACTTTGTCCTGTGGTTTATCTCTGTCAGGAAGAAGGAATGGATGCAGGCTTTGAAAGGAAGAAGGAGAAGTTGAAGGAGTTAGCAGAAATGTTCATGGAGGGTAGAAGATATGTGTTCTACTCTGTAGAAGTCAACAGCAGAGGTTTCATTGCAATATTCCATCAACGATTTCTGAACGTTGTTGGAATTACCGATTCCATGTTAAAGGAAATGGTCAAAACAACTGGAAGAAGAGGCAAAAAAAAAGGAGTTTCTGGCTTTGGCTCAGAAGAAGTGACACACAATTGAAAGAGAAAGGAAACTAAGGCTGGCTGTAGGGAGTAGTAGGAAGACATCAATATCACTGTCCCACCATTCTGAGATGTTTAAAGCGGTGAAACATCAGGGAAGGGTGGCTGTTGGCAGATAACCATTTCACTCAGCCTTTCGGCACTGGCAGAGGTGCTCTAGAAGGCAATGACTACCTGTGCTTCCATCTATAATAATAAGGCCCTCAAACAAAAATTAAACGTGAATATAAATGCAAAACATTGTAATAGGAATTTTATCCAAAGATACCATGTATCTTATTGCCTTATTTATACCAGATGGTAAGTGGCATCTTAGTTGCTTCAATCACAATCACATGACCCAGCTGGAATGGTGTTGCAGAAAATAACACAAACAGAGAGACAAAAATAAATTGAAGTGGTTGAGAAGAGTCTGAAAATTGGGACTATAAGTTAAAATTCTGATGGCCTTCGAGAATGTTATAGACTTGGATTTGATCCCCATTGCAGCCTTCTTTACCTGTTAGGTATGAACTGGTGTCCCACTTGTTGAAAACATTTACCCCTTTGAACAGAAAAGTAAATGACTGATATGCATATCAGGTACCAAGAAAAAGACATTGTTTCTAGTTGATTTAAAAAGAAAATTGTCACATGTAGTAGAGTTCTAACACTAAGTGCAAAACACATTTGTACACACCAAGTAGGTAAGAGGTAAAATCCAACATCTAAAACCAAAATAATTGGTAGAGAGTTTTCAACCAATAAGTACAATATCTTTTCTTTATCAGTACAAAGTTCAAAACAATCACGGAACATGCGACTCAAACATAAATAAAATGGCTGCCGTAACCCTGTTGTCCATGCACCTCTAACTCTACACAAATGCAAGTAGGAAATGATGAGGGTCTTAAAGTACAATTAAAAGACATAATATGACACATCAACAACAACAACAACATTTATTTATATAGCACATTTTCATACAAACAGTAGCTCAAAGTGCTTTACATATTAAAGAATAGAAAAATGAAAGACACAATTATAAAACAAAATAAATCAACATTAATTAACATCGAATAAGAGTAAGGTTCAATGGCCAGGGGGGACAGAAAAAACAAAAAAAAACTCCAGACGGCTGGAGAAAAATAAAAAATATAAAAAATAAAATGGAGGTCAAAATAATCCACTTTGGAGTCCCACACAAAAAATATATATATTTTAAATTTTGATAGCTGTTTTGTGAAACTGCAGATGAGCATTAAAATTCTTCTCAGACCAATGGATTCTTCCTTGTTTTCCACACTGATTTTCCAATGGTGGAGTGTTGAATATTGACTTTTACCAAGGTAAATATTTTGAATTCAATGACGTTGTTCCAATGACTTTAGTTTTCTGTCAGTGTGGAAAACGTATTAGACTTTTAAAATCTTTTCCCCCACTCTGTCAGATTTTGGACATCATCACACATGCGTGTCACAAGGTCACCTTCCTGATGTATCTGAGATATGCGATGCGCCCTGCTAACAATTTTGTCTCCTTTTCTTTCTATCATAGTGCCAAGACGATACCCAATGAGGGCAAATGAGACAGAGAAGCCACACCCCTTATTACCAAGACAGTATATAAAGCAGATATCGCTGAAAGGTGACATCGCTTTTTGGACCAGAGAATTGAGCAAGGTGATCATACTATTTCTTTTGTCCTCATAGTTTTTTTTTATTTTGTGCATAAAACGGTGCGGCTTTCTTTCCTTCAGAACTCTGTCAAATCTATCTCATAGACCACAACATGTATAATATCCATCCATCCATCCATTATCCAACCCTCTATATCCTAACTACAGGGTCACGGGGCTCTACTGGAGCCAATCTCAGCCAACACAAGGCACAAGGTAGGAAACAAACCCCAGGCAGAGCGCCAGCCTACCGCATGGCACACACACACACCCACACACCAAGCACACACTAGGGACAATTTAGGAACGCCAATTCACCTAACCTGCATGTCTTTGGACTGTGGGAGGAAACCCACGTAGACACGGGGAGAACATGCAAACTCCACGCAGGGAGGACCCGGAAAGTGAACCCAGGACTCCTAACTGTGAGTCAGCAACACTACCACTGCACCACCATGCCGCCACATGTATAATATCTTTTTATTATTATTTGATTTAAATTAGTTTCCTGTTTTGGTTATTCACACCAATGATGTCAGACATGTTTTAATTGTTGCAGTAGTTGACCAGCATGCAGCTGCTGCTGCTTATTGTGAGTGCACTGCTATGGGATGTCAGTCATCACCATGTTGTACAAGGATTACATGTACTGTATAAACTTAAAATACGAGAAAACTTGTTTTAAAAAAAAATCAGAAACTTACTAAAAACATTGATTTGCCCTCATTTTCTGCACCGGCTCTTGTACTCTTGATGCTAGACGGACAGTCCTTTGTCATACTTGCCACCTCTGGCTATGGTATGAGTTGAGTTTTGATGCACATATACTTCTTGTAAAATACTCTTTCAGGAGCAATATTTTTTTTCCCCTGCAAACAGACCTATTCTCATCTCACATTTACATTTTAATTATGTTTATGCGTAACTTAATTCTTTTCTTCACGACCTAAAATAATGATGTTGATTTTATAATTTGTCTTTAGTTTGTTTGATTTACTGTGGATGATGATATCTCTCTATCACACTGTAGTAATTAAGAAATACAGTTTGATCCTGGCTGGACATCTGTCATCACTGTTATTAGCAACTAGCAAAATACCCACACTTCGCAGCGGAGAAGTATTGTGTTAAAGAAGTAATGAAAAAGAAAAGGAAACATTTTAATAATAACGTAACATGATTGACAATGTAATTGTGTTGTCATTGTCATGAGTGTTGCTGGCATATATATATATATATATATATATATATATATATATATATATATATATAGATATGTATATATATATATACACACACACATATAAACATATATATACACACATACACATATACTGTATATAGATACATATATATATATATATACACAGTATATTAGGGGAGGGACTCGATTAAAAAAATTAATCTAATTAATTAGAGGCTGTGTAATTAATTAATCTTCATTAATCGAATGTAAGCACACATGAAAATTTGCCCCAAATCGCAAATGTTGTTTTTTAATTTAAAAGGGTTTTAGTGGGCGACTGAATCAAATAATAGACATGGACAGGAATATTGTAAACTCAAGCTGTTTTAATTTCTGAAAAAAAAAATGCATTTAAACTGCATTTCATTTTAAAACAGAAACAAAAATATGATCCCTGGCTAAAATTGGGCAGACTTAAAAAAAAGTGGTATTTTAAGTACTTTAAGTACATTTTCAGAATGGTATTGTCTTTAAATAATAATAACAAAACTTTCAACATTAAAGTGCAGTTTTTCTTCTTAAAAAAATAAGGCAGAAACATAAAAGGTAATTTGACCAGCCTCACCTTTAAACTCTGAGTAACTTTAGCCAAAATTATTTTGTACATTAGGCTAAAACAGTGTGATCATTGAACATTTTGTAATTAGATGTTATTGGAATTGCTAATGGTCACGAAAGTCCAATGATCCCCAGTAAGAGCCACAAAGTCCGCTTTCTGTAATGCATCTAATTTTGCTTGCTTTTCAATGTCATAAAGCTGTTGAATTTTACTTGAAATACGCTAACTGTAGCACATTTTCTAACCCCCTATCTTCCACCACTGTTAGTGGTCTACAGTCCAAAGCAATGTATTTTGCAAGAGAATTTGTACGTTTGACCTATGTTGACTTAATAATTTTGGTCCTGAAGCCAGTCATTTCATGAGGTTTGGGCTGCCGACACCTTTTGTTGGTACTCGAACCCATACTGCTAGTGCTAACAGCATACACAGTTTATGTGCTCGCTATAACATGTTTTGCATTTAGATGGAACCATAAGGTTGAAGTGCCTCGGTGGTATGCAAACTCATTTTTGCACAGTTTGCACCAAACCATGCTTTTATCAAGGCTTTCATAGGGTAGTCTTTTGAAATGAAATTTCCCTTCAATCAGTCGTAGAAACACGCTTTCTTCTGACTCTTACATTTTTGTAGCTCTGATGTGTGCATCAATGTAATCGATGTACCAGGAAATCATGCATTGACAAAAGTTACCCTTTGCTTGGAATGCAAAGTGTGATTAAATGCGTTATTTTTTTAGCGCGTTATGGAGTACATGCATCGAAGCTTCTCAGCTGTGCTTGTGCTAAGAAAAGGAAACATTTTAACAATAATGTAACATGATTGTCAATGTAATAGTTTTGTGACCGTTATGAGTGTTCCTGTCTTCAAGGATTTGATTAGCATTATTTCTTTCAATCAGGTTCGTATTTGGAGGACATGTTGTGTTCAAGTTTATTCCGTGTTTGTCAACCGTTGTAAAGATAACAGGTTTCATTCATCGAAGTGTTCACCACCCAAATCGGAACTCGTGAATGTAAGATGTTCAACAGGCATTCCCGGTAGTAAGTTGTGGAAATTGCCTGTGAATATTTAGCGGTAGCGTGTGTATGAACTTAATTTAATCTTTTCCAGTCCTGCAAAGTCAGTTGACACGAGCCACTCGGAGTATATGCATCGAAGCTTCTCAGCTGTGCTCGTGCAATCTCGCGATGTCCACGACTTTATTTAATGTTAGCTAAGACCCGGCACTTCAAAGTTTCTTACTACAGCAATTTTAACTCCGCAACAAAGTGATCCAAAGTCTCGTTTATACCTCGTGTCTTCTCATTAAACTTGTATCTCGCGAATACCATGCTCGTTGTAGGCATGACAACCGGCAGCGGGAGTGTGTCTATAAACTTAATTTAAACTTACGGTTCACACCGTGCTTTGTTTCCACAGTAGCTGCACTTATGAATATGCTTTTATGCATCACTCGCTTCCTAATCTTTTGCTGCCTTCTCAATTGTGAAATGGCGTTTTTTGTTCAGCGCTCTTTGGAGCTCTTACTTGTTCTCTACGTACTTACATAGGAGGCGTGATGACCCGACACGCAACTCCGCCTCCCACGGCCATCGAGCTCAGTCCATTACAGTATATGAACAAAAATATGTTCCAGTAATGACCATTAAGCGTAGAATTTCGAAATGAAACCTGCCCAACTTTTGTAAGTAAGCTGTAAGGAATGAGCCTGCCAAATTTCAGCCTTCTACCTACACGGGAAGTTGGAGAATTAGTAATGAGTGAGTGAGTGAGTGAGTGAGTGAGTGAGTGAGTCAGTCAGTCAGTCAGTCAGTCAGTCAGTCAGTGAGGGCTTTGCCTTTTATTAGTATAGATGCTACAATCTTACAGCCTTGTCTTCAGACCCCTTTACAGATTGAACCTCTTGTGCTTGTATACTTATTTTTGGGGTAATTCTTTTTGAAAGATCGGGATATCAACACTGAATGAGAGAAAGCAGTGAAGTTTCAGAATTGAGTAAAGTAAATTTTTTAATTTCTTGGATTATAAACAGTGCGATGGCCATCTTGATGCCTTACTTTGTTTTAGTCAGCCTAACTGGACAATAGAACTACTGCTGTGGAGCGGTAAGATTGAACTGGTTTTGTTTTGGTCTTAGAGCTGTCTGCCCATTCATATTTCATCTACATTTATTAAAACCTGCTTATTTTCAAGTACTACAAGAAACACAATGGTTGGGGCTGCACAAACTCTAAGGGTCTTGTAGGAATACAGTGGGTACATTTACCCCCTTCAGAATATTCACATTTTCTTGGTTTGCAGCCTGAAAGGAATACACAAAAAATATTCTCCAGCTGAAATTACTCAAAGCAGCTTATAACAGCCAAGTGAAAGAAAATAGCAGCAGTTCAGAAAAAAATTAAAAAAACAGAATCACTGATATGGTTAAAGGATCACTCTGTCCATGTGCTTTTTTGTGCTCATTTTTTCACCTACATTTAAAAGGGGACCCAGCTTTTTTCTGTGGCTTTCTGTCTGCTATTTTCACACTATATATATATCAATACATACTGAAATTTTGTAAATAGCAAATGGTGTACAGTACTTCATATGGCACTTAGAATTCAACACATTTAGCCTGTACATGTCAATAAAATTCTCCATAAAGTTATAAGAAAATCTAAACTAAGCACATAGCAGACTTACTGATTGCAACCTGTAATTAAATTCTTAGTGTACATTTCAAGGGAATCACAGTGGCGTGGTGGTAGTGCTGCTGCCTCACAATAAGTAGATCGGGGTTTACATCCCATGTCCTCCCTGTGTGGAGTTTGCATGTTTTCCCAGTGTCTGTGTAGGTTTCCTCAGGTGCTGTGGTTTCTGCCCACGGTCCAGAGATATGCAGGTTACTTGGATTGGTGATCCTAAATTGGCCCTAATGTGTGTTTGGTGTGTCTTTGCCCTGTGATGGACTGGCACCCTGTTCAAGGTTTGTTTCCTGCCTTGTGCCCTATGCTATCTTGGATAGGCTCTGGCACCCACCTCTGACCCTACTCAGGACTGAGCGGGTTTAAAAATGACTGGCTGACATTTCTATCCAAAAGATAAATCGCAAAGCAAGCTCTACTCCCCTCCGCTGGAATTTCCTTTAAAGTTATGACCACAAATTTGTAATGTTAGAAGTACACAATGAAGGCTGTATTATTTATTTTTTTTTTTTTTTATATTTAAAAGTTGTTTCATGCACATAAATCTTTTGATGCAAACTGCAACTGTCAATGTTTCTATTAAGTGTCAAAAATTATAAATTTCCAAACATAGAACAAATATGACAGAAACATCCAGTGTCACCTCTTTGTTTGTGGACCTCTGCTGGATTCCAACCTATGAAAACGTTTTCTTTTTCACACTGTTGTGGGGTACAAAATCTGTAAATTTTGTTCTGTATTTTCATTATATTTTGCTCAAGACAACAACAGATGAACTAAATTCAGGACACATCAAAGCATATCATATTCCCAGTTGTACTTCACTTTTAAAACAACTGCTCAAGCAAAAGACGAAGACATGGCAATGCCTCAGGCTATCAATTACTTTATAACCTGAGAAAGGATGGACATCTGGAACAACAAGTAGCTAAACTGGTTTACAGCCTGGGAAAGGAAGACATGCCAGTAGGTTTTAAGCAACATCAGTTTTATTGTTTTGGGGAAAATGGACGCGTGTATTCATTCATCATATTGACAGCCAGCCAATCAGAAGATCTAACAATCACATCTTGCAAAACACCCTGGTAAAATTTTATAATAAACTAGCAGAATACCCACGCTTCGCAGCGGAGAAGTAGTGTGTTAAAGAAGTTATGAAAAAGAAAAGGAAAAATTTTAAAACTAATGTAACATGATTGTTAATGTAATTGTTTTGTCATTGATATGAGTGTTGTTATATCTATATATATATATATATATATATATATAGCAAAATACCAGCTTCAGCGGAGAAGTAGTGTGTTAAAGAAGTAATGAAAAAGAAAAGGAAACATTTTGAAAATATTCAAAATTTCAGCCTTTTACCCACACAGGAACTTGGGGAATTAGTGATGAGTCAGTCAGTCAGTCAGTCAGTCAGTGAGGGCTTTGCCTTTTATTAGTATAGATATGCCTCATCTGAAAAACGATATAGGAGGGAGGGAGAAGAAGGGAGAAGGGAACAGAGCGACATCAGAAGAGGGCACCGGCAACGTGCGTCCATTTCCATCTGATCATCAGAAAAGCATCTCATGAATAACTACAAGTGCTAGATCACAAGCCGCTTGTTACATTCATCCTTCTCAACTTTACTTTTCATAATGTTTTTCTAAAGACTATATATATCCAGACTTTTCTGTCAGTCCTATTTTCTATTATTCTTTGGTCTACTGGTATTATTAATCCTGTCAAAAAATTCCATGCTGTTTTTAACTTTTGTCACACATGTTTGACTAGGAGTGAGCTGATTGAACCAAGTGGAGGTAATTACCCACCAGGCCAGGGGGTGGCAGAGTGTGCTAAATCTTATTCTGTTATCCAGTGTGTTGAGACTCATTCTTTAAGACTTTCTGTGCTTTGTCTTAATGTCTAGAGTGATTGAAGTAATAAGGTAGATTTCTTTGAGCACCTGGTGCAGCCGGAGATTTGCCATTACCTCTGAGGTTTATTAAGGGCTGAGGGTGAGAGCTCCACTCAAAAGTAGGGAACAGGACGTAAAGTAAGACATTCTTGGCTGATAAATGGCCTATAGTCAAGGATGCTGAGCCTTTGTATGTTTAAATGTATTCTTGGAGACCAAAGCAATATTTAGGTCTGAGATATCTTTAAAACATCGTATGTTGTTCGTGCCGATAATAAATAAGTCTCTTGAATCGTTGAGAGTGTGACAGGTTGTGTTATTCCTAAGGAACTTGTGTGGTTTAAAGTGGCAGAGATTAACCAGCTTTGTGTGTCATTCATAGGGTACGGTTGAGTTTCTGTGTATATGCGTATAGCTACTGTGGAAGACGAATGTTCTCTTCATTCCCTTGTAGTAATTCATGTCTGAGAAGTAAGCTTTACGAAACCATGTAAAAGCATGCTTTGTTTTAGCAAACAGAAAAATGTTTGTGCAAAGGACTCAAGGTCTGAGCATTCCACACATGAGTCTGCCTTATCACGTTGTCCCTTAGCTTACATCTGAACGCCATAACAAAAGGAGCCAAGAAATCAAGTTTTATAAGGGGCACAAGGTTTGTGTATAATAAATGTGTTGACTGTTGCATTTTATAATGATATTAAATCACGCATTCTAGGGGTATAAAACTGGACCCCACCCAACAGACGGGGTTCAGAAGAGCCCTGACGCTGTCATGTATATTTGATTGTCTGCTTTTCTGAAACTCTTCTCACCGTGACTCTGAACAATAAAGCTGCTTATTAACCACACCTGCTGTCTGGTCTGAAAACTTTGTCCACAGTTTTGGCTCCCAAACGTGGGGCAGGAGATGGCAGACGACTCCTCGGGCAGGATCGTCCAGAGGACTGTGGTGGAGTCGATTCCGGCCGGGTCGGGTCCAGCTTCGGTAAAAGTAGGCTTGGCCTGCCTTGGGCGTTTCCTGCGTGGGGAGTCCCTGACCTCCTCCTAGCCGATATGGGGCATGACTTGACGGGCATTTCCAGGCAGGTGGACGGAGTCACGGTGAGTAGATCGGGGGATTCCTGTTAGTTGAGTTTGACTGGTGTGCTGGAAGTAATATGAATATAGAAAGAAAAGAAATAAAAAGTATATGCAAAATAAAGAATAAGAGAGCATACTGTATGGAAAACACATAGGAGGGTTCTAGGAGCTCACGGAAAGTGGCTTTGGGACCCTACGGAAAACGACTCAGTGTGAATGTTAGCTAGTCACCCCTGTGGAATAGAAAGGGGTGAGTGGCACGCTCCTATAATAATTTGAGGAATGGGGGTGAACGGGCGTATTTAGAGAATGTGTGTCTAAATAAATGGGAGGTCAAGTTTTTCGTCCGCTGTCTGGTTATACTCTTATTTCAATGGGTTGCTAAGGTGACGGAGACAATACCCTGGCAGATTGAAGCATACAAACCATCTGATGAAGGGATCGGGGTTGATGTAGGATTCTGCTGATGCGAATAAACGGACACAAAGTCACCTGAAGCTGTAATCCGGGAATGGGAGCGGACGGCGGGTGGAACAGGGTTTATCGAGGGCTGAGTCATTTTCTGCTGAGGTCCTGCCGCTTACTATGGGAAAAAACAATCAGCAAGCCAGTCAAACAGTCCCCCCAGAGTCCTAAAAACCTAATGTTAGAAGGATTATTTTCGGGGGATTGCCAGGCTCCTAGTGCGCCGTTGGGATCAAAAGGCTGGTCCCCTAGAAAGCTCATTGAAAAGAAGACAGGATTAGATAAAAAAAAGGCATGTAGAAAGTGGAATAAGGACAGTGCAGGTAGATGGCGTAGTGGAAGGAACCGGAGATATGAATGAGATACAGGACATTAGAAAAATACCGTGCAGAAATACACAGGGTTGTTGTAATGGAGGTCCTTATCGGATGGATATGTATGACAGATGGGAATTGGTTATTAAAGACCGTACGTTGGAAGTGGCACAGAAACGGAATGAGCTTTTAGTTGCTGAACTTAAGAATAGAAAGGAAAAAGAAGAGCTGCTTATAGCTTTACAGAAAGTGCAGGCTGATTCGGGACCCCAGTCTAAAAGGAAGGAGGAAGAGGAGTGATAAAAAAAAAAACCTTTATATCCCATGCTCTCTTCCCCAACACTTTACTCACAACCCCTTCCACCGCCACATTCACTCCTTGCCCCAACAGCTCCTGTGGTAACCGATGCCCCAGTTACTGATGATTTCTTTGATGAACAATATCAGTGCAACCCCTCCTCACTTACGGATCCGGATGATAAGAATGACGGCCACTTGTTAGGGGCTATGGGAGGCTGTTCTAACTCACACAAAAAGCCCTCCATTTCACAACGTACTAGAAGCAAGACCCTCCGAGATAAGTCACCTGAAAACCTTACCCCGTTTAAGTCCCCTAAACCTTTAGCACCCACATTTTCATGCCCTTTAATTGAGGTCCCTAACTTCCGACACGATCCTACACAAACCCCAGGAAACAATAACCCCACTACTGTAATGATACATCGTAACTGGGATATTCAAGAGCTGAAAGACGTAGTGTCCGAATTGCCTGATCTTAAGGTGATCAGTGGGTTGAAGTGAATGGACCCAGGTGCTACGCAGAAAGTTGGGCACTACTTGGGCTACTGTCAACCATGGGCAGCATAACGGAGAACAGTTGCAGTGAAATGAGGCATTGCCTCGTGGACAAACTAATGAGGATCTTTTCCTTGCCCAATGGGAACATGTGAAAACTCCAATAGCTGCAAAATATAAAAAGGGCACCGACTGGTACCTTATTTCAGCTGCCAAACAAAAGAAAGATGAGATGGTAGATGAATTAGCACACGCATTCAGGACTTGATGACAAACCATTATGGCTTAGACAGCCCAGACGACCGTGCCAAGGCAGCGGTTCCTCCTTTTCTGTCAGGACTCAGAAGTGATATCCAAAATAAAGTACGCACGTCCTGTATTTGGATGGGAAAGTGCCACTTTTGATGAAGTTAAAAAAAAAAAAAGAGGCTCAAGGATTGTGTATAATAAAGTGTTGACTGTTACATTTTATAATGATACTAGCAGAATACCCGTGCTTCGCAGCGGAGAAGTAGTGTGTTAAAGAAGTTATGAAAAAAGAAAAGGAAACATTTTAAAAATAACGTAAGATGATTGTTAATGTAATTGTTTTGTCACTGATATGAGTGTTGCTGTCATATATATAGACACAGACACACACATACACAGACACACACACATACATATATACAGTATATATACATATATATGCATATATATACATATACATATATATATACATATACACATATATACATATGCATATATAGCAAAATACCCGCGCTTTGCAGCAGAAGTAGTGTGTTAAAGAAGTAATGAAAAAGAAAAGGAAACATTTTAATAATAATGTAACATGATTGACAATGTAATTGTTTTGTCATTGTCATGAGTGTTGCTGGCATATATATATATATATATATATATATATATATATATATATATATATATATATATATATATATACACACATATCTACATATATACAGACACACATTTACATACACCTATATCTATCTATATATGTATATCTATATCTATCTTATATATCTATCTACATGTATATATCCATTTATTTATATAATCTATATATCTATATCTATCTATCTATATATGTATATCTATATCTATATCTATATATATGTATATATACATATATCTATATATATATATAGATATATAGATAGATATAGATATATAGATTATATAGATAGATGGATATATACATGTAGATATGGCAATGTTGCCTCAAATCAATGGCAACCTTTTGTAGGGTGTGTCCCTGAGACTTATTAATTGTCATCGCGAAGCAGAGCCTTACTGGAAATTTGAGGCATTTCAATTCAAATGGGAGATCAGAGGGTTTAACGGTGATGCCAGCAATACATTCAGAGTGTGGCGCTCTGCTTTTTCTGTGTAGCTGCCTTCACAGAGCCTCTCCGCTGCTTTATAAACGAACGCCATAGAAAGCCATCACCTTGTAAATTGTGTAATGCGTTTTTTGAACAGGTTTGATGCATGGAAGTGATCACTCGTACTGCGTTCAGTAAGTTCTCGTGAGCTGCTATCTTGTGTGATGTTGCGATGTCTACGGCTTAATTTAATGTTATCTAAGACCCGGTACTTAAAAGTTTCTGGCTGCACTCCGGTTGTAATATGACGAAGCTGCGCAAGCTCACTTTTGAGAATCCAAGTATAGTTGTCCAGGAGAAAAGCAATCTTGCCTGAAATCAATGGCATCGTTTTGTAGGGTCTGTCCTTGAGACTAATTACTTGTCATCGCGCAGCTGAGCCTTACAGGAAATTGGAGGTATCTGAATTGAAATGGGAGATTAGAGGGTATAAAGGGGGCGCGAGGAATACATTGAGTGTGGAGAAACTCTAGAGACAGCGAGTGTATTAACTTGTGGATTTTTCTGTGAGTATTTGGTGGGAGTGTGATGAAGTTGCTTCGGAAGACGCCGTTAGCCGCGGAGCTCAGCTCAGAGTGAAATGAGGTAAATGGGAGGGGATATGATGACGTGACTCCCCCAACCGCGTTAACTATCAATCCCCCACAAACACAGTCTCTCGTAATTTGCATAAGCACACCACTTCACCTGCAATTTTAACTTAGTTACAAAGTGATCAAAATTCTCGTTTATATCCTGCGTCCTCTCATTAAACTTGTATCCCGCATTACCCATGGGCATGAGAAACAACAGCGGCACCCTGTCTATTAACTTAATTTAAAGTTTAGGTTTACACCTTTCTTTCCGAAGTAGCAGCACTCATTAATATAGTAGTATATGTCACTCGCTCGCTTCTTATTGTTTCGCTGCCTTCTCAATTATATAATGCATGTTTTTATAATGCATGTTTTCTTCAGCGCGTTTTGGAGCTCTTCCTGGTTTTCTACGTAGTGCGTTGACAGTCAGTTCACGTGATTACATGGGAGGCGTGATGATGTCACACGAAACTCCGCCCCCCACGGAACTGGCTGAACTCCATTACAGTAAATGGAGAAAAATACCTTCCAATTATGACCATTACGCGTAGAATTTCAAAATGAAACCTGCCCAACTTTTGTAAGGAAGCTGTAAGGAATGAGCCTGCCAAATTTTAGCCTTCCACCCACACGGGAAGTTGGAGAATTAGTGATGAGTCAGTCAATCAGTCAGTCAGTGAGTGAGTCAGTGAGGGCTTTGCCTTTTATTAGTATAGATTAAATTACGCATTCTAGGGGTATAAAACTGGACCCCACCCAACAGACGGGGTTCAGAAGAGCCCTGACGCGGTCATGTATATTTGATTGTCTGCTTTTCTGGAACTCTTCTCATCATGACTCTGAAAAATAAAGCTGCTTTATAACCACACCTGCTGTCTGATCTGAAACCTTCGTCCACAGTTTTGGCGCCCAACGTGGGGCAGGAGACGGCAGACGACTCCTCGTACAGGATCGTCCAGAGGACCGTGGTGGAGCCGATTCCAGCCGGGTCGGGTCCAGCTTCGGTAAATGTAGGATTGGCCTGCCTTGGGCGTTTCCTGCGTGGGGAGTCCCTGACCTCCTCTTAGCCGATACGAGGCACGAATGAACGGGCATTTCCTGGCAGGTGGACGGAGTCACGGTGAGTAGATCGGGGGATTCCTGTTAGTTTGACTGGTGTGCTGGAAGTAATATGAATATAGAAGGAAAAGGAATAAAAAGCATATGCAAAATAAAGAATAAGAAAGCATACTGTATGGAAAATACATAGGAGGGTTCTAGGGGCTCACGGTAAGTGGCTTTGGGACCCTACAGAAAACGGCACAGTGTGAAAGTTAGCTAGTCACCCCTGTGGAAAGGATTAGAAAAGGGGCGAGTGGCACGTTCCTGTAATAATTTGAGGATCGGGGGTGAAAGGGCGTATTTAGAGAATATTGTATGTAGAGAATATGTATTTGGATGGGAGAGTGCCACTTTTGATGAAGTTAAAAAAAAAAAAAAAAGACAAACGGAGCATGCTGAACAACAGACTAAACAAAAAGAGTGAGACACTCAGACCAAGTTAATCGCGGCACAAATGAATTATTATGCAGGTGGAGCCACCTCAGGCAGGGGTCGAGGACGTGAAGGACGTGGATTTTCCGAGAACAGGGGCGAAGCTTGGGAGAGGTCGTGGATTTTTACTCCCTAATCCGAATTCTTCGTCTGCTCAGCCGCCTCTCCCCTCAGATCAAGCACCTACACATCTTGCCTGTTACGATGGGACACTTCTGCAGCAATTGCCCACATCAGCTTCCTCCCCCGTCTTCCTTACCTGAACCTGAGGATATTCCTTTCACAGGGACCCCCAGCCACTCTCTTCAGTTGCCTTTGCTCACTTGCCATGCGGACACAGATCCTTTATTGACTTTGCTGGTGAATGGCACTGAAACTGATTTTCTAGTTTGCCTCGAACGATAAAGTGACTGTTCTTAGTGCTTCTGGACAACCACATTTTTTACTGGTGTCTAAACCTCTTCAAATTCAGCTCCATTCCAGTGGTTCTACTTTGATGCACCGTTTTTTCTTATATCAGCTCTGCCCTGTTAATCTCTCCCTCTCTATTTCTCTAACCAAACGAGAGTTTCACTGTTCTATTCTTAAATTCCTGTGCCAAATGTCCCCCCACACTAAGCCCTCTTTTGCAGCTCGGACCCTGAACATCTCCTCATACACCATTCTCCTTAAAGCCCTACACTCTTTTCCTTCATGTCTTTTTCCCCACTTGCAAGTCCCCAACACGCTCCACTGCACTGCCCAGTACTTCCCTGCTGTTGTTGACACACCTTGGTTAGAATCTTTTCTCTCTTCAGGTACAAGCCCGGAGACCCTTCATATCCCTTACATTTTTTCCTCATCCAACAAAACTGCTGCTATCAGTTCACCTCACATATTCACAAAGCGTTTTCTATTTAGGAGGTTCGGTTCCCCATGTTTCTTTAGCCAAATCTAGTACCGTTCGATGGGTCGAAATTGGGGAATGGGTGGGACAATGTCTCGATAGGACGGACTGGCTGCACATTGCTCCAGGTATTTTGATACCTCAGATCATTTGATAACTAAAGTTGTGCTTCAAAATGATTTTTTAGTACATCGTGCATTGTGCCGTCCTTTCCTTTCTACTTTTTCATTGCAAACCACCTCTCCCTCTTGGCATTTCTCACTTCCCGATGCACTGTGGTCCCAGGGGAAAAATGATTATGGAAGGATAGCACACTGTGAGCCACTGGTGATTTACCCAAAATCGTCCTTCCGCCCGCATCGGGTCTAGTATCCTGTGTCTCCAGAAGCAGAGGCTGGCATCTCCACCATACATTCCGATCTCGTGAAACATGGAGCAATCATTCAAATTAAATACTCGCCAGTCAACTCCCCCGTTTTACCTGTTTAAAAGGCTGACAGTTCATGGCGTTTTGTTCAAGATCTTCGACAAGTTAATTCTGCAGTTTTTCCTAGGGCACCTATTGTTCCTAATCCATCCACTATTCTTTCTACGAAATCCCCATCCGCCCGTTATTTCTCTGTTATTGACCTTGCTAACACTTATATTTCTATTCCCGTGCACCCCAACTCTCAATTCTGGTTTGCCTTTACTTTCCAAAACCGCCGTTGGACATGGACCGTTATGCCTCAGGGATATACTGAAGCCCCTTGTGTATTGGACAAGCTCTTGCTTAAAATTTAGAAGGCTTTTTGCCGGAAAACAACAGTGTATTGATACAGTATGTGGATGATATAATGTTATGTAGTACTACGGAAGCAGATTGTGCACGTGATACTCAGTAATTGTTATTATTTTTAGCACAAAATGGCCACAAAGTTTCTAAAGCAAAATTGCAGTTCAAACAACGGTGAAATATTTAGGTTATGACAGTTCTTGCGGAACAAGAGCTCTCTCTCTCTCTAGCGATTGTATTAACACCATTCAAAATCTTCCTAGACCTGTTACAAAGCAACAGGTTGTGTCTGTATTAGGCATTATAGGATACTGCCGGCAATGGATTTTAAACGTCACTGAAAGAGCACAGCCTTTGCAACCTTTAGCGATCACCCCTGATCTCCCCCTTTCTGGTCAGGTGGCGTGGAATGATCAAGCTGAAAAGGCTCTATGTGACTTTAAAAAAAAAAAATGTGCCCTACTGTTTGCGCATGCGTTGGGACTGTTGACTATCTTGTCCATTCACTCTGTTCATGGACGAAAAGGGGGGATATATGAATGCAGTTCTTACACATCTCCCCGGAGAAAAAACAAAGGCTTAGCCTATTTTTCGAAAAAATTGGATCCAGTGGCTGGGGGACTTCCAACCTGTCTCAGAGCTGTAGCAGCCACAACAGAGGCCGTGCTAGCCTGTACAGATATAGTGCTCATGAGCCCCCTAGTGGTAAAACGCCTCACGCCATACACTCCATTTTAGTACAGGCTAAAACCTCACATCTCACTAATGCTAGGGCAATACACTATTAAAATGTACTCTGTACGTTTGTGAAACGTTACCATAGAAAGCTGCTCCACCTTAAATCCAGCTACTCTTCTACCAACTGTCATGATGAAATAACTAAGGTTATAAAACCTAGACCAGACCTACAGGAAACAACCGAATTTCTTCAAGTTTAAGCGCGCAGGCAGCTGAGTTGATAGCTCTCACCTGAGCTTGTCAGTTGTCAGAGGGAAAATTGTAACTATCTATACTGATTCTAGATATGCTTTTAGAGTCTGCCTTGATCATGGGGCATTGTGGAAACTCGGGGGATTCAAGACAAGTACTGGCAAGCCCATTCAGCATAAAAAACTAAAAGAATCCCTCTTAGAGGCCATAACGAAACCATCAAGGCTAGCGATCGTTAAATGTCAAGCTCACACAGGAAAACAGGATCCTGTCAGCAAAGGAAACGAATTAGCTGATCATTTTGCTAAATGGGCTGCGTATAATAACACACCAATCTCTTTATTCCAACAGAGAAATGACCAGGACACTGATAATCAAATTATTTCTTTACAGAGTGCAGCCACGGACACAGAGAAGAGAAAATGGTCCAAAGAAGGGTCCCTCTCTGATGGAGTCTAGACCCATAAGCAAACTAACAAACCTTTCCTCCCAAAGGCTTCTTTCCCAGGTATAGCAAAAATCGCCCATGGCCTAGACCATGCTGGAAAAGATGCCATGGTTCAAGATGTTGAAAAACATTGGGAAGCTATAGGTTTCACTACATATGCAGAGCAGTTCTGCAGGTGCTGTGCATTATGTCAAAAGTTTAATGTAGGAAAGGGCACCCAGGTAAGTCCCACCATTACACCTAACACAATGGGTCCATTCAAATACCTTCAAATGGACTTCATTGAATTAACACCATCAAAGGGGTACCGATACTGTTTAGTAACTGTTGATGTGTTCTCCCGATGGGTGGAAGCTTTCCCTTCCAAACATGCAGATGCTAAAACTGTGGCAAAAGCTTTGATAAAGGAAATCATTCCTAGATGGGGCATACCGCAGAAATTACAAACTGATAATGGCACACACTTTGTAAATTCCGTTATAAATGAATTAACCACCTGGCTCCAGATAAATGTGCATCATTATTGCAAATACCACCCCCAGAGTGGAGGTATTGTGGAACGATGCAATGGTACCTTGCAATCTAAATTGGCTAAAATCTGTGAGCAAACAAATTTAACTTGGCCTGATGCTCTGCCTCTGGCCTTGATGGGATTAAGGGGAAGAACACATCGGCAGTTAGGGCTGTCGCCATTCGAAATTCTGACCGGACGGCCCATGCCAGTCGGCATGGTCATAGGTAATGTTACACTGCATACTGTGGACAATGATCTTCTTTCCAGTCTTACAGGTCTTCGAGCTTCTCTGAAGGAAGTCCACGAGCAGGTGAATCAGGTCTGGAGAACTAGTCCTCCATCAAAGGACTCCCCGATTCCGTTAGGAACCTGGATTCTGGTTAGAGATACTCGAAGGAAACATTGGCATCACCCTCGGTGGAGAGGCCCGTTCCAAGTCTTGCTGTCGACACCACACGCTGTTAAAGTTGAGGGATTGCCTGCTTGGATTCACGTCTCACATTGCAAAAGATGGCACCCTTAATTGTGGCTTCCTAACAGATGATCCGGTCAGCCATGAGGAACAGGGACATCAAAAGAAATACCTTGGAGTCTGTCGTTTCCCAGGACCTGAACATAAACAAAGGAGACTTGACATCATTGTGTTGCCTTACAGTGAATTTGCCTACTCATTGATGTACTTTACTGGTTCAGCACACTTCAACCGTTCCATGCGGGCACTGGCCAAGACCAAGGGGATGAGCCTTTCTGAACACTCTCTCAACAGTAATGTTGTCCACAAGGGCAATCTGAAAATAAGCACTGGCTTCCCATTCCCCACTCTGACTGAGAAAGATATTTTTGACCACCTTGAATTGCCTTACAAAGAGCCTCATGAAAGAGACTGGTGACAATTGTAAGGATAACTGCATTTAGTCTTGTCTTCTGATTTTAAGCAATTTAACTAAATGCTCTGTGTCTTGAGTGAGAATTGAAGTATTTAGTGACTATATATTTCTCTACAGTGAAACTCTAATAATGAAACTTATATGTCAATATCTTTGCACATTTTTAATACCTGTGATATTTAAAAGTAAATTGATCAAGGCTGTTAGCCATGTAGGACACAATTCCACCTGTTTTTAAATGCTGCATTTAAAATACTTGAAAATGATTGTTAGCACAACATATGTGCTTATTTGAGCTATATTTGGTGATGCATGCTGTACCTATATCCCAAATAATACATCTCCCGATGGATCAATCACCCGTGCTTTAGCCGATTTGAATTCTCTCTCTAATGAACTAGTTACTAATTCTGGCATTTTGGATCCTGGGGCCAATGGCTTAAGTCAGTTTTCATCTCTCTTTCAGTTGCTTTTATCATTCTCCTGCTTATAGCTTGCTGTATTGTTTGTTCCCTTGGTAAGATATATTGTAACCAAGTATTTTACTGCCTCTATGGCAAAGGCTTACTTTTTACATGAAAAAAAAAATGCTTCAGATCAGCACAGCCACCCCACACTCCTCCACCCAATCCACTCCATCCCCCTCTCCTACCCTTTCCCACTCAACTCTCCCCTGATCAAATATTTTTTGTTTGCTAAAAAAGGGGGGAATGTGGAAGATGAATGTTCTCTTCGTTCCCTTGTACTAATTCATGTCTGAGAAGAAAGCTTTACGAAACCATGTAATAGCATGCTTTGTTTTAACAAACAGAAAAATGTTTGTGCAAAGAACTCAAGGTCTGAGCATTCCACGCATGAGTCTGCCTTATCACGTTGTCCCTTAGCTTACATTTGAACGCCATAACAAAAGGAGCCAAGAAATCAAGTTTTAAAAGGGGCACAAGGTTTGTGTATAATAAATGTGTTGACTGTTGCATTTTATAATGATATTAAATCACGCATTCTAGGGGTATAAAACTGGACCCCACCCAACAGACGGGATTCAGAAGAGCCCTGACGCTGTCATGTATATTTGATTGTCTGCTTTTCTGAAACTCTTCTCACCGTGACTGTGAACAATAAAGCTGCTTATTAACCACACCTGCTGTCTGGTCTGAAAACTTTGTCCACACTACGTATGCATGTTTTAATCTTAGGTGCAACAGTAGATCATTCCGGTAATGAATCTGATGAGTACACTTATCCCTAGGTAAAGGGTAAGTAGAGAGAAATACCACGATAATACACACACCAAAATCCAAATAAACAGAACAGAAGTCAGTGAGATTTCAAACTGTAATTATTATTGTAATTATTAAACTGTTTCCTTCATTAACTCCAAAGTACCTCATACTCATGAGGTTTAAATTTATGAAAACAAGTCGACATATTTTTATTACTACATGCACACTATGCAAATTACAATTTAAAATCAATAATAATTTTCTAAATAATTTTGATTGTTATTAAAAAGTTGTTGGCCTGGCTCATCCTGGCCTACTACACTAATAGTGCACATCCCTGTGTATGTCACACAAAAAATGACAATTTGACTATGGGTGCTTGGTAAGCAAGTAACTTAAACAATCTGTAATTATTGTAATAAAGCATAGTTTCTTTAGTAGAGAAAAAAACTTACAGTTTTGCAAATAAAGAGCATTAGCAGGCAAAACGATTTTGAATCCTGTTGACATCAGGCAAATACAAGTTGCAGAGAACAGGCACATTGAAGCACATTTTAAAAACTCAATCCACAGTTAATATGTTATCTCAAAATAGGAAATTCGACGACTGATGAACAAACTACAGTAAAATTCTGGTGATTGTGCTGCACCCCTTACACACGAATGTTGAAAAAGGAAAAAATAAAGAGTTCAGGAATTATCAGATGATAAAATTAACTTCTTATATTTTGTCAGTTGTTGTTCAGTTGAAATACGTGCTTAAAATAATTCAGCATGTGTGCCGTCAATATAATTTCAAATCAGTTATTTTTTTGCTAAACACATTGTTGAAAAGTATGATCTTAATTTCAGCATAAGTCTTAAATTGTTCATTTTCCTGTCTCTTTAAAGCTGCTCTGTTTCTCTGCTAAATTTTATAAGCAGACAGCAGGGTAAGCATTGGCCTTTGAAACGAAACTTGATATTAGAGATCTGGGGCAGACAGTGGTGTAAAGTTTGGTGTATAATAACTCAGGAAGGTTTTGCCTGCCTATCACTAAAAAGAGCCCCGTGTAACTGAACTTTAATAGAAATGTGACATTGTATGATGTGAACTGGTGATTGTGGGTGGCCTGGTCAGGAAAAAATAACAATAACTGTTCTAGTTTGGATTAAATTTCAGACACATTAGGCATACCTCAATTTCTGTCTGAGTGTTACAAATAAATCCTTAATTATTTCAGACAATTTAATCGACCCTGTCATTTAGTTTTTGTGGCACCTGGACCACGAGAGGCAGGTGTTATGGACTCGGCCTTCCAGTGGAGCCATTTGAAACCAAAAAATTTTGCAAGGGCCCTTATACAGAAAATTTATGGTAAATATTAGAAACTTATCAATGCACACTACGCACAATTAACAAATAACATATATGCTAAATGCACCACACATAAGTATCACACACTGAAGGGGAGCATCTTTTGAAAAATGACGCCCATGTTATCCTAGCTTGTCCTTTAATAATAATAAAATAATGCATTTTATTTATATTGGACCTTTCCCATGCTCAAGGCACTTACAGAATATAAGAAAGAATGGCAGGGTATACAGTATATAGCATTGTACAAACCAGATAAATAAATAAATAAAGAACATTACGGCAGTGAATTCAGAGAAAATAAAAACAGACAACATAATTGATGGTCTAGTACACACACACACACAGGTTACATGAGCATCTTGACAGAGAATTAAACAGAGAAGGGTAATAAAGTCAAGTAGAACTAAAAGCCTTTCTGAACAGATGAGTTTTGAGTTGTTTTTTAAAAGAATTCATGGAGTCAGCTGACCTGATTAATTTCGGTAGGTCATTCCAGAGTCTGGGTGCTATACAGCTGAAGACCCTGCTGTCACCCATGGAGTGTAGATTAGTGTGGGGCACAACAAGATTGACAGAATCAGAGGACCTTAGTGGCCGGACAGGCACATAGTGATGGAGAAGGTCACTGATGTAGTTTGGAGCGAGGGTATTTAAGGCTGTGTAGGTTATTAGTAGGATTTTATATTCGATTTTGTAAGACATAGGGAGCCAGTGAAGATGGAGCAGGATGGGTGTGATGTGCTCACTGCTGCTAGTTTGTGTAAGGACTCTTGCAGCTGAATTTTGAATAAGCTGGAGCTGTGATATAAGATTAGAAGGGGCAATAGGGGCAATAGTCGATGCGGGATGTGATAAAAGCATGGGCAAGTTTCTCAGCATTAGAGAAGGAGAGGAAGGAGCGAACACGGGATCTGTTATGGAGGTGAAAGTAAGAAAGTTTCTTAATGTGATTTATGTGGGCGGAATAAGAGAGGGAGGAATCAAAAATGACTCCAAGATTCTTTGCAGTAGAGACAGGTCTGATGAGATCACCGTCAAGATGGACTGGGAAGGAGCTCATTTTATTAAGTTGCACTTTAGTCCCAGTTTGCAGAATTCAGTTTTGTTGCAATTGAATTTTAGAGTTTTAAGAGTTCTGCTCCATCCAGGTTTTAATTTCACTAAGGCAGGTTGTGAGCTATGAAAGCTCTGATGAAGTTCCACTTTCAACATTGAAGTAGAGTTGAGTATCATCTGCATAAAAATGATAACCCAGTCCATAGCTACGAATAATATGGCCAAGGGGAAGCGTGTAAATACAGAAGAGAAGAGGGCCGAAGACAGAGCCCTGAGGAACTCCTTGTGTGACTGGCGCTGAGCTGGATCTGCTGTTGCCAAGACTAACAAACTCTTGCCTGTCAGTCAGATAGGACTTGAACCACTGGAGGGTGGATCTTTAGAACAACTGGGCACCTGTTTGTTCACAACAAACTGGTTATCAAAAATTTACTGCTGTGTTTTTCAATAATTTTTTTTTTTTGTTTCCTTTATGCTGTTTAATAAACACCCCGCTAGCTTAAAAACAACTTACTTTCAATGGGATTTTGTGAATTTGAGGAAGAGATCTTGAGCTGCAGCCTGTTCCACAGTTTTTGAGATACAGTTTACTCCACATAATGAAGGTGTTTTGTCTTATTTTCTTGTGACTGAACTGCTCTTCTAAATGCGACCTGTGACTTTATAGTAATATCTGTCTTTTAACAAACAGCGTTGCCACTGTGCTGAGAACTTTCCATTACCATTTCATAGGTATCAAAAACATAAAGTCACTAGAGATTAGCTTTACGGAGGTAACTTCTACAGCACACTTAATCATTACATTGTGATATACTGGGGTGCATCCATTGACTATAGCAGAGATAAGAAGAAAACTATACAACCATGATGACATTTATTAAACTACTTTGCGTATCCAGATCTATGACACTAAAATTTCTATATGTAGTTTTGTTTTAAATGACCACTGTGAATTCTAAATTTGGAACAAAACCCATCAATTGTACTAGTAATGACAAGCCATGAAAAATACAATGAAATTGGAAGGTTACTAAATAAATACAATTTTTTAAACATTGAAACCATTTACTTTTAGAAATACAATAAAAAGTACAATTCCCTATAAACTCTACTCAAGTACAGTAATGAAAATAAATGTCATTAGTTACTTCTCACCACTGTTTATCTGCAATCTCACATGAATAGAAAGTTTTTGTCATGACCTTTAAACACTCTGACCCTGTGATGTCACAGCCACTCACTACCAGGTCGTAATTCTAGCAATAAAGCGACAACCATTCCAGAAAATGGTAGCACCCGCAAAAACAAAATGGCATCATGGAAAAGACACTTTCAGGAAGCAAGCAAAGTTCACGCTGAGTATTAAAAAACCCTACCTATGTGTTTTTCATTTCAGAAAACATCTCTGAAACGGCCCAAATATTTTAACCAATATGTAAATCATAATAAGTAGTGGCCAAAAACTGGGTCCAATCAGACAATAATGATGTCAAGTCAAGTCAAGTTGGGGAGCATGCACTGGTACAGAGCGTTGCCGCACCCACTACACGGCGAAACAACTCAGGATCATTACGCACATCTGAATAATGATGGAGAGGGGATAACCCAGAAAATGTTAAGGATGAATTAAACATATTAGAAGGAGTTTGAGCCATTTGGTGCTGACTGGAAATGAGCGAAGAACACCAAAGATGACAATTTTCACCTAGAATATGACGATTCACAGAAAGCTTGGAGAATTGACTCTTCAACAACTATCGAGGGTTCAGATCAGTAGAGGCTCTAGAAACAACCAGGATCACCTCTAGTCTGGTGTTTGTTTAGATAAAAAGAGTGACCCAGAGCTACACCCAAAGTAAGAGCAGGAACCAGTCAAAAGTCACCAAGGAAATTAGCTTGACCTTGGAGTCAAAAGTGAGATTTTCTTTGGCAAGTGAGAAAGAACCAAAGGAGGAGAATTCTGGCATCCATCAGATTAATCCAAAATTGGGACAGAGACTGATGTAAAAGAAGAAGAGTAGAGTTTTAAGGTGAGTTTTTAATTACATAAAACATTGTTTTTGAGTCACAGGTTAAGCACATTTTGCCCTAATAATTTTCCTAACATGCTAATGCTTAGGTCATTACCTGAATTTCTGTGCCACAGGAGTTCAAAGACAAGCTGGCAATCAGATGGCTTGAATTAGATGTCACGGTGCAGTTGGGGTCATTAAGGCGCAAGTTATGTTCATTAAGGCCCGGGACCGAAGACTTCAGCACAAACAGGCTCATCGTCGTCTCAGTGCACTCAATGTTAGCTTCGATGTCTGCAAGAAATAGCCACACTCAGCTGCTTTGCTCTGGAGTTCAAATATGAATCATTCAACTATAATACAAGCAAGTTTTTAAGGAATTGCAGAATAGTAGTGATCCTCATTGTTTCCTTTTTTACATTATATTATGGCAAACGTGGGCACACTTAAGTTATCTATGAACCCTAACCAAGACCAATATATATAATATTAACACAAATACTGGCTCACAAACTCACTCAGCATAACATGAAGGATGTCTGGAATGGACTGGCAATTATTACTGGACTCAAGCAATCCAGGGCTCAGGTGTTTGAAGGGGATGTGGACAAACCTAACACCCTAAACCATTTTTTTTTTAAATTTTTATTCCCACTGCCATCTTCTTCCAAAGACAAGTCTTTCCACACCAGCCCTACTATATCAACAACTCCTGCCACATCCATGAAACGGCCAGTGATTAGTCCACCTCTGAGAATCACGGTGGGCTGTTCATAAGTAAAGACCAAGTGAAGAGACACCTACCGTGGTAAACATCCTGCATTGTTCCTGTTCTAAATAAGGCAGGTGCCCCTTTACGTAATGATTAAAGTCCAGTGGCACTCATGTCTCACATCTGGAAGACCATTGAGAGGATAGTGCTGGACTATATGAGTCATCTCTTGGTAGATCACCTGGACACACTGCAGTTTGCCTATTAGACAAACACTGGAGTGGAGAATACAATTATCTCTCTGCTCCATAAACCTTATTCTTACCTGGACAAAGATGGCAGCACTGTGAGGATGGTGTTTTCTGATTTCTCCAGCCATGCCTTTTAAGGGGTCAACTCTGAGATATGCAGGTGGATGAGCCTGTGGTGTCCTGGATGATGAACTATCTGTCAGGCAGTGCTGTACAATACTGTGTGAGCAACACTGGAGCACCACAATGAACAGGCCTGTCTGCTTTTCTCATCACTCCTTTCACCATTAAACACAAATACAACAGCATGTCATGTCACCTGCAGAAATTCCCAGAAGATTCTGCACTTATGGGGTGTATTGATAAAAGGGATGAGATATAGGAGAGAAGTAGGGTGGAGAAATTTGTTTCTTGCTGCAAACAGAATTGTCTGTATCTTAACATCAGCAAAACCAAAGAACTAGTTATTAACTTTAGCAGCACCCAAAAAAACTCTATGTCCAGTCACTATTCAGGAAGTTGATGTAAAAGTGGTCCACTCCTACAAGTACTTGGGGGTCCACATCAATGACAGGTTGGACTGATCTCAGAAGACACAGTTTTCTTTCTTTTGCATTTTCTTGCTTTTTAGTCATTCTGGTGTGTATCCCCGCAGGGGACAAACATCTATCTATCTATCTAGTTGCAAAATAAAACACTAATGTAAGAGCCAATCCTAAAAAGCTAATGTTGTAGTCACAACATTAAAAGTCAAAACGTTTAAAGCGAGGACACTCCAGCTATGGAATTTTTTGATAGAGTATCATGCTCAGTACTCCAACCTTACTGATAGCTGCAGAATTCTGGAATCCTGTAACCAATCAGATCACAAACCAAAAGAAGTACATAAAGTATAAATATCAAAACACCGGATTGTAAAAAGTAGGACTTTAGGGTTCTTCATGTAGAAGGAAATTTTTTTATTAGCATAAGAGAATAGCAAATTAACATATAGAGCCATAAAAAGTAATTAAAAGCTTCTAAAACATTAGATTAAGCATAAATTAGAATATTAAAGCAAATACGATAGGTCTAGCAAATATTTAACTAAAAATCAGTTATATTGCATTATTTTATAGGCTTACATTAAATTTTCCAAAGTAAAGAAAAGAACAGCTAATTGATACAGCAAAGCCAGTTTTGGACAGGATAAGAGTTTGAGAACACCTGTGATTCGAGTCTAGGAAGAGATAACATACAGAAGAGGCCTCTAAAAGCAGCTGGATTGATGAATCAGCAGAAAGGCAACAAAAAGCTTTTACTATAAGCAGGGTCACGCTGACCTAATGCATGAAGAGAAAATCTTAGTAAATTCAGGCTTTAGCAAACATATTAGCAATTAACTTTAGTGTAGAAATTAAGACAAATCAAGCATGCCAAGCAAGGATCAAATGAAAGCACATACTATACTTCTTTGTAATTAAAGCCTAAGCTTCAGGTCACTATTATAAAAAGTTTGGAAGGCTTAAGAGAGGAAAACCCATATATGGATTTGAAGCCTTGGCCAGTTAGAGAAAATGGGAACAAAATAGAAAGATAGGAATAGTAAGGAGATAATAAGGGTTCCCATGGAAACTCAAAGATTGGTTAGATGGGAGTAAAAGGGAGTCAGCTGAGGTAAGCAAACAAGCTTATTAGAGCAAGGTTAGAAAAGATAGGAAATTACATCAGAAAAGCCCAAAGATGGAAAAGAGGAAGCTCTCCACCCAGTCTTAGACCAATCAGAATAAGCCAAACAGACACCAAGAGGAATAATGGACAATAAGCCAGGTGTAGAATGAGCTAATCGAACGCAGCCAAAATGATGAGAAATTGTTATAAAACATATATGAATAAAGTTATTATAGAACAGAAAACAGCACTTACTGCTGGGTGTCGTAGATGTCATGTTACTCACATTGGGCGTCTTAGGCACTACATTCACAAATATGCATCTCATCTCAGACTCCCACCTGGAAGAGAGGGATTGACGTGCTGAAACATTTTTCTGCATTTTAACTCACATTTCTCTCATTGTTTTTAAAAGACTTACACTGACACAGTCCAAGCATTAAAACAAAATGGTATATAGTTGCCCACGTCATTTTCAGATGGGGTCCACATTACAGTTGCATTACCAGTTCTTGTCATGGTATCAAACTGGAATGATTTGTTCAGATTCAGTGGGCCAGTAACCTGAATTCTGGAAACACTGGAAGAGAGAAAGTGTAATTACAAATAAAATTATAAACAACCTTCACAGCAGTTGTACATAAATGTCATATAAATTAAGACACAAAATTTATAGAGCACCTGAATAAATATTTTTTCTTTGGTTTTCAAAGAAATATTCCTGATGTTTGACAGGATGATTGAGTCCTGTTTAATTTTTTACTGTTATCCTGTGTTAGTCGCACTCTTTACTCGTCTCCTGTGAACAGTAGTTAGTGATGGAGGGTGATTACTGGAACTGCATTTGTTTCTGTGATCCAGGCTAAATGTGGGCTGTCGGAACATAAACAGTGTGCTGGGAAGTAAAAAGCATTTTATCATGTGATGTTAGTAATAGTTCTTCAGAAATGGACAGTGAGTGATTGCATGATTGGTTCTAATTATAGCTGTGGTGAGCATATAAATGTGATCATTCAGCTCAAACAAAAACCAAAAAAGTGACCTGTTCTGACAAGAGTGATAGGAAATGTTAAAAGCCGCTGTTCACTTGATCTCTAGGGTGCAAGTCAGACTTTTTAGACGCAGATAGTATCTTGCAGTATTTAGTCTGCTCATAAGTAATGTTAGATATAATGTTAGATATAATTTTGACTAAGACCTTCAAGTGTGTACAACGACTGATTTAACACAACACGCTGAAATTCAGTTCCATGCGTACATGTGGTCTGATGTCAGTTTTGATGAGTTGCTGATTTTACTTTTGCTTGTTCATCATTCAAAGGCCCAAAGTTAAAATGTGCTCATCAATAAAACTTAAAACATCCTATGTACAGCAGATCAAACTCTTTCACACACTTTCACAAAATGGAAAAAAAAATCTGAATATACAAAAGCAGCAATTTTAAACTTTATCAAGCAGACTCAGTCATGTACAGAAATCAATTTTTATACAACATGAACCAAAGTGCAAAAATGTCCACAATATGAGATGAATAAACAAACGAAAACATGTGTCAGAGATACAGCAACTCACAGAAAATCCACCAGGTGCTCTACAATAGGCATGTGGGCAGTCTGTGCAAAACTCAAACTCCTACTGGTGGAACATTTCAGTGGTATGTGGATCAAGCAGAATCTCCTGAAGCATCACAGGGGGACTTTGAATGGCCATCCCATAGCCTAAAAGTCTAAAAATGGCTACCCAGATGTGTGACTGGGCCTCAGGATTAAGGAGCTTAGAGTTTGGAGGGAGCAGCAGACTAAGGCTCGACTGGCAGGTAGAGAGAAGGCCAGAGCTGAGAGAAGGAGAATGTCGTGGTTCAGCTAAACAAGGTGAGCCTGGGAAGCTACAGGAAAACCGCTATTAAGTGAACCTGAGACCCCACAGGGCAGGTACTGTCCTTACTGTCTAGGAAGGCCCTGAGGATTATGTGTTTGATAGTTTACCATTTTATGTAATATTCAATTCTCCCCTGCTGAAGTTTATTCCCTTATGTGTTAATAAACCCCTTGCATTTGTAAGTTTAAACTTCTGTGATGCTGTCTGAGATCAGGGTCAGCTCCAGAGTACCCTTAAGTCCTCACCCTTGCAATGAATAAGTAGTGATAACTTGTGAAGACAATGATGAGCAAAGAATTTCTATTAGATGAGTTCATCACAGTTTTTGGAAATGTGCTTCTGTCTTTTATGTGCATAACATCCATCCATACATCCATTATCCA
Source organism: Polypterus senegalus (assembly GCF_016835505.1). Lineage (NCBI taxonomy): Eukaryota > Metazoa > Chordata > Cladistia > Polypteriformes > Polypteridae > Polypterus > Polypterus senegalus. The sequence continues at coordinate 141,607,386 of NC_053164.1, forward strand.
ACTCATTATATCCTACCTACAGGGTCACAGGGGTCTGTTGGAGCCAAGGCAGGAAACAAACCCCGGGCAGGGCGCCAGCCCACCACAGATGTGCATAACAAAGAACTCATATTGCTTAATTCCTCCATAGATACCAATATGTTGCATTTCTGTGTAAACTGGTTTGCTTTCCCCTGACTAGAGTTTCTTCAGCATGTTCCTTCTTTAGTAAAGATCTCCCTTCTCTCTCTGTCTCTTTTTTGCCCTTCCATCCCATGGCACTATTTTGAGGTGCAATCTCACTAAAAGAAATAGCCCTTATCACAAATCCATAGAACCACATTAACATACAGTAGATAGAAGACAGAAATAAATTGCACACATACACAAGCCAAATTACATGGCGTTGTTATCCTCTCAGGCAGGGAATGCGATTGTGGGTTTTCACATCATAATGTGATCAATTGTACGCAGGCACAGCAAGGAGTAGAAAGAAAAATACATTTGTTTACTCAATGTACATGAATTAAAAGAGCAATTGGAAAAATAATTAATAGGTCATACAATAGTAAGGTGAATGATCAACTGAGCCTATCAGCTAAAGAGTTAGGGGTGCCTGTAAGAAGTTTGTTAGTTATCTCCTTGTCTATATGGATTTGCACCGAGTGCTCTTCCCACAGTCCTAAGATATTTAGGTCAGGTGGATTGTGTGGCGCTCCCGATATCTATGCAAAAGGACGAAGGTCCAAGTCTTCAGAGTCCTGGTGCTTCCTGTCTTACTATATGGTTGTGAGACATGGACCTGACCTGACCTGAGACGAAGATTGGACTACTTTGGTACTCTGTCTCTCCGGAAAATCCTTGGGTACCGTTGGTTTGACTTTGTGTCGAATGAGCGGTTGCTTATGGTGTCCTGAATGAGGCACATTACCTGCATTGTGAGGGAGTGTTAGTTACGGCACTACGGCCATGTTTCGCGTTTCTCCAAGAGTGATTCGGCTCAGTTACGGCACTACGGCCATGTTGTGCATTTTCCTAAGGGTGATCCGGCTCATAAGATCCTCATTGTTGGGGACCCAAGTGGCTGGACCAGGCCAAGGGGTCGCCCGTGTAACACCTGGCTGTGGCAGATAGAGGGTCGTTTCCGGAGGGTAGGACTGGATCGCGTGTCTGCCTGGGGGGTTGCCAACCGGGATCCCGAGCTGTTTCGACGTGTAGTGGGTACGGCAACGCACTGTACCAGTGCATGCTCCTAAACTTGACTTGACTTGACTTGGATTGGTAATGCTAAATTGTCACCGGTGTGTGTATGTACAGTATGTGTTCACACTGCGATGGACTTGTTCATTTAGGAATATTTATCATAAACAACATGCATCCATCCATCCGTTTTCTAACCCGCTGAATCCGAATACAGGGTCACGGGGGTCTGCTGGAGCCAATCCCAGCCAACACAGGGCACAAGGCAGGAATAAATCCTGGGTAGGGTGCCAATCCACCGCAGAAACAACATGCAGTTCATCATAATTTTATTTTACCCTTACTCTGCTTTTTGGCAAATATGTCCACAAATCCCCAAAATTAATTCTGCTTGCTCTCCTTGAGAAGCAGTACTAACAGATAAAGACAGTGCAATCTTATAAACTTCAAACAATTAATGAAACACTTTCTTATAAGGCTCGAGAAACACTCAACTCAGGTGTTTAGACAACTTTTCTATTTCCTCTCAAGTATTCTCTGCTCTGCTCTGTCTTTTGATTTTTTCCTCTGCCTTGGTCTCCTCATCCTTCCTCTCTCCACCATATTCTGCAATCTTCTTAGAAAAAAATATCAGGGTATAAATCAAATTTCATTTCATTTTCCTGTTTGTTTAAACATGCATTCACTTAAATTAAGTTATAGTGTTAAACCTGATAAACGCACTCCACGATTCACTTCAAATATGTACATTTTTAACTTCATTATCATTTATTGTCTTTTTAATCTTGTGAGCAAAAAGTAATTATTTATTAGCTTTAGCTTTACACCAGACTAATTTATTGGCATCAAGCTAAATATCAATGACGTTTAACATTTGCAGGATTGTGATAATAGGTCTGTAGCGCTGTTAAATTTTTAAATAAATAATCATTTCCCCGTAATTGCAGGCTCCAATCGGGTGCGCATGTGTGTGAATGCATTTCGCTCCAAGATTGATAGAGTTGCTTGGCTGATCATACATACGTGCGAGTGTGAACAGATTAGTCAGGTGCCTCATTCACAACTTGGAGGTAACAGCATATCACATCTGCGTCCAATCAGGTCAGATAAAAGGAGCCTGCATGGCAGAAAGAATAGAATTTTAATCAAAAATATATAGAAGTGCAGCCTCCTTAGCGTTACATTTTTTTTTTTAAAGATATTTTAAATGCATTGCATTTTTTGGTTTGAATAATTATGTAGTTATTAAATCTGATCTTTATACCGTAAAACGTGCAAAATGCTAAAAGTACAAAGTCAGAAGTGTAGAAAGTATAATAATGCTAAAATAATAATAATAATGAATAATAATAATAATAATAAAAATAATGCTAATACCATAGGTGATATTTGCTTGTCTTTTCTCTACATTCATAATTTCTAACACGGTACAACACTCTTGTACCGCTAATACCATATATACTGTCAAAATGTGTCGTTTGTATGGTATATCTAAAATCACTGTGAAATAAACAATCCAACATCACAGTCAGGACGATAGTAACGTGATTCTTTCAGATTTTCTTTCCAGACTGATCAGCTTTTGAACAGCAAACTGCAAATGAGCAACTGACCTGAGCGTCGCTTTCGGATTCATCAAAAGCACTTTTGATTTCACTCTCTGTTATAATTTCACAACATCTGGGCTGCAGAAAAACATTGCTCATGAGACGCTATTATGATGCTCGGAGAAGACATGTCTGCACCATTGCCTGTAGTAACACTCGGGCCTGTCGCTTATGCAAGATGCACCTGTGTCATTTCCTGAGCATTGCTTGGCACTAACTCTGTTGGCAGTTTTACAGCCCGAGTAATCCTCAGGTCTAATGCTTACGCTAGACACGTCTATACGGTTGCTCAAGTGATGCTCGGGTCTAACGCTAAGGAGGTTAATCAAAAAGAATTTTAGTCAATAAGCTATAAACTTATATGAAATTATGACAATGAATTAGCAAACATAAGGATAAGACTTGAATGTAACTGAAGGATTAACTAATGTAATTTTAAGTTTAGGCATGTGAAGCTTTGCCTCACATTAGGGGAGCTACCAATGTAATTACTAAGGTTAAAATAAAGAAGATGAGTAATAAACACCCCCTTAAAAAGTGAGGACAAACTAGTGAGAAAGCCTAAACACTCCTATTAAGAAACAGCAATAAGATGAATGGGAAAACCTGTAGGACACTGCTATAAACGAAGCGATACTTAGAATAATGGAAGAATTGACATACTGTATATATGAAGTTACTGCTGGCTGTAGTTGATTGGTTAAAATGATAGAATTGTACATATTAAGTGTCAGATGATGTGATTTATTAGATGAGTTAATGGTGCTAAAAAAGTATAAAACAGAATTAATTGCTTAATTAATAGATAACTCCATGGACTGAGGCATTTATGCATGTCCTGTAAATAAAGAAAAGTCGCGACTGCCTTCTTTGAATATAGAAGAATGTTTTTTCCACATCACTGTCCAGATGACATACCTGTGGAAGCATGGAGGTGTTTAGGAGAGATGACAGTGGAGTTTTTAACCAGATTGTTTAATGGAATCTTGATAAGTGAAAGGATGCCTGAGGAGAGGAGAAGAAGTGGACTGGTACCGATATATAAGAATAAGGAGGATGTACAGGACGGTATTAAGTACAGGGGGATAAAAATGATGAACATGAAGTTATGGGAAAGAGTAGTGGAAGCTCAGTTAAGAAGGGAGGTTATGATTAGTAAGCAGCAGTATGGTTTCATGCCTAGAAAGAGCACTACAGATGTGATGTTTGCTATTAGGATGTTGAAGGAGAAGTATAGAGAAGGCCAGAAGGAGTTGCATTGTGTCTTTGTGGACCTGGAGAAAGCATATGACAGGGTGCATCAAGAGGAGTTGTGATATTGTATGAGGAAGTCGGGAGTGGCAGAGAAGTATGTAAGAGTGGCACATGATATGTACAAGGGAAGTGTGACAGTGGTGATGTCTGTGGTAGGAGTGATGGATGCATTCAAAGTGGAGGTGGTGTGATATCAGAAGTCGGCTCTGAGCACTTTCTTATTTGCAATGGTGTTGGACAGGTTGACAGATTAGATTTGACAGGAGTAACCGTGGACTATGATGTTTGCTGATGACATTGTGATCTGTAACGAGAGTAAGAAGCAGGTTGAGGAGACCCTAGAGAGGTGGAGATATGCTCTGGAGAAGAGAGGAATGAAGGTCAGTAGGAACACCAAGACAGAAAACGTGTGTGTCAATGAGAAAGAGGTCAGTGGAATGGTGAGGATGCAAGGAGTAGAGTTGGTAAAGGTGGATGAGTTTAAAAACTTGGGATCAACAGTACAGAGTAATGGGGATTGTGGAAGAGAAGTGAAAAAGAGAGTGTAGGCAGGGTGTAGTGGGTGGAGAAGAGTGTCAGGAGTGATTTGTGACAGACGGGTACCAGAAAGAGTGAAAGGGAAGGTCTACTAGATGGTAGTGAGACCAGCTATGTTATATGGGCCGGAGACGGTAGCACTGCATTGGGTGTGGCGAGGATGGACAGGATTAGAAATTAGTACATTTGAGGGTCAGCTTACGTTGGATGGTTGGGAGACAAAGTCAGAGAGGTGAGATTGTGCTGGTTTGGACATGAGCAGAGGAGAGATGTTGGGTATATTGGGAAAAGGATATTAAGGGTAGAGCTACCAGGCAAGAGGAAAAGAGAAAGGCCTAAGACAAGGTTTATGGATGTGGTGAGAGAAGACATGCAGATGATGAGTGTGACAGAACAAGATGACAAGGACAGGAAGATATGGAAAAAGATGATCCGCTCTGGCAACCACTAACGGAAGCAGCGGAAAGAAGAAGAAGTTTTTTCCACGTCAAAAGGGGGACAGAAGGGCAGTGATAGACAGAAAAAAATTAGAGGAAGAGAGAACACAAAGACATGGAGGATAAAAAAAAAAACACGATAAGAGATGGCAAGATCAGGAGAGGAGCAGGCAGTCAGGAACATGAGCCCCAGCAGATCAGTGTGTGGCAGAGGCGCAGGAGGGGGCTGGTAAGCAAAGGAGCAGAAGAGACCAAATGTTTCAAGGAGTTTCCCACCTGAAGGTAGTGTGGTGATGGCAGATGGGACAAAGGGCAGGGCTCGTGGATTCCTGCAAATGCTGATGGATGACGTTGAG